>NW_026648605.1:0-28033 GCF_030028045.1 Hippopotamus amphibius kiboko | reverse complement strand
TGTCCTTATTAACTGTTTCTTGTATTTTCTCTATTTTGTTATCGAGATTTTGGATCATCTTTACTATCATTACTCTGAATGCTTTTTCAGGCAATTTTCCTATTTCCTCTTCATTTATTTGGTCTTGTGTATTTTCACCTTGTTCCTTCATCTGTGACATATTTTTTTGTCATCTCATTTTTCCCCCACTTTGGATGGGTGGGATTGTGTTCCTCTCCCACTGGGTGTTTGGTCTGAGGTTTCAAGCACTGGAGTTTGTAGGCTGTTGAGTATAGCTGGGTCTTCGTGTTGAGTTGAGAACCTCTGGGAGACCTCACTCAGATGAATATTCCCTGCAGACTGGGTTTCCCTGCTAGTCCAATGTTTTGGACTCAGAGCTCCCACCTCAGGAGCTCAGACCTGACCATGGGCTTGCGAATCAAGATCCCACAAGCCATGTGGAGCAGGAAAATGAAAACAATTTTAAAAAAAGGTAGGAGAAGAGCAGAGCAATAGCAAGATAAAAAATACGGTAATAGGAAACTAACAGATGTGTTAGAAAAATTTAAAAAACAATGGAGCAACAGCTGGAAGGTAAAACAACTGCAATCGCCTAAGTGAGGAGGTGGAAAGAAAAAAAAAGAAAACAAAAAGCCAGAAAAGGCCTTGGCTGTGGGGGTGGGTCTTAGACAAGGGATGGCGGGGCGGGGGGGGTGATTTCAGCAGTGGGCAGGGCCTACACTGCGAAAAGGCCTTGGGGGTGGTGGGGAATGGGGCTTAGGCCCAATGAGGCAGAGGGGCCCAGGAATGCCTCTGGTCCTGCGGGCAAAGGACCAGGTCAAGGTACCCAGTGAGCTCCCTGGGCCCGAGTTGGTGGGAGAAATGCTAGGCACCTCCCCTAGTTCTCCAATCTTGGAGGGTCGCTCCCCCTTGGTTTCTCTTCTTCCTCACCCCCTCTCTTCTATTCCCCCAGGACCCTCACAGCTGCAGGGGGCACTGAAAGGCAGGAGACCAGACTCTGATGCCCAACAGGCTTCTCAGGGCCAACTGGGCTAGGGTAACACCTGCGGCACTTCCCCAGATCTCCCAGTCTCCTAAGGTTCCTGTCTGCCTCTCTTCCTCTCCCCCACCCCCCACTCTCCTAGGTCCCAAGCAGCTGGAGGGGGCCTGGAGTGTGAAAGCCCAGGTCTGTGAGCCTAGCAGGCTTCCCAGAGCTAGTAGGCAGGGGAAATACCTTCTCCGCCTCCCTTGATCCTCCAATCCCAGAAGGCCCCCTCCCCTGCCTGCCTCTGCTCTTCTTCCGTGCTTTCCTTCTACACCCCTAGGACCAGTGAGACCAAGAGGGGCCCCTGGAGGACTGAAGACCAGGCCTGGGGGCACAACAGGCCTCCCGGTGCCAAGTGGGTAGGGAGATTTCCCGCAGTGTCTACCCCTGATCCTCTGGTCCTGCAAGGTCCCCCCCCCCACTGCTGTCTGCCTCTCTTCCTCTTCTCCTCTCCTACCTCCCTCCCAGGCTTGTACGACCCACTCAGCCAGAGAGACCGAGGGACCAGACTCAGGAGCCCAGCAGGCTTCTTGGGCCAGTGGGCAGCGGAAATGCCTTCCACTCCTCCCCTGATCCTCTGATCCCAGAGCATCCCTCCCCTCTTCTGTTGCTCTTCTTTTCCCCCCACCGCTTCCCTCCTGTACTTCTAGGATCAACGGCCTGGAGGAGCCTTGGAAGGTGGAGGACCCGCCCAGAAGAAATACCCAGCGGTGCCTCCCCTATTCTTCTGACCTGGAGAGATCCCTTCCCACCCCCACTGTCTGCCTCGCCACCCCCCCACACCCCCAGGATCCTCGTGCCGGAGGGGGGCCTGGAGAGTAAAGGACCAAGCCTGGGAGCCCAGGTGGCCTCCCTGGCCAAGAGGGCAGGCAAAGTGCCCTCTCGCCTCCCCATCCCCCAATCTCAAGGCCCCCACCCCACCTGTCTGCCTCTCCACCTCCTCACTCCTCCTCCCTCCTTCACACACCCCCAGGACCCAGGCAGCCCAGTGGGGACCTTGGAGGGTGGATGACCCTGCTGGGGGGCCCAGCAGGCCCTCCAGCTGGGGAGCTCAGCAGGCCTCCTGGCCTCCTGGGTGGGAGAAACCCAGTTGCAGTTTCCTGATCTCCCCAGCCCTCAACGGTCCCTCCAGACCTCCCACAGCCACCCCCCAGGGGCGCTGGTCCAGTATGGCTTCCCCTTCCCCACCCCCCTGACTTGCCCCAGGTCCTACCTGGTTGCTGCGGGGTTCCCGCAGTCTGCTTGGGTCTCAGGTCCCCCGCTGGCATCTGGCAACTGATCTATTTGTGGGGAGATGTGATCTCTGCGTCTTCCCAGGCTGTCATCTTGACTCCGCCCCCTTCATTAATATGTAAATAAAATATTAATTAACATTATATCATTACGAACTCAGGATCAATGAACAAGTGTAGGATTAGGACTTCCTTTATACTTTTACAACATTCCTTGAGGCCTTTAGATTTCCTCCTTTGATTTCCCTACCCCTTGTCTTCCCACTCTATTACAGGAGATTGAATATGGTTCCCTGTGTTATACAGTAAGACCTTGTTGTTTATCTATTTCATATATAGTAGTTTGTATCTGCTAATCCCAAACTCCTAATTTATCTCTTCCCCACCCACTTTCCTCTTTGCTAACCACAAATTTGTTTTCTATGTCTATGAGTCTGTCTCTGTTTTGTAAATAGGTTCATTTGTATCCTATTTTAGATGCCACACGTAAGTAACATCATATGGTGTTTATCTTCCTCTTCCTGACTTATTTCCCTTAGTATGATAATCTCCAGGTCCATCCATGTTGCTTCCAGTGGCATTATTTCATTCTTTATCATGGCCCCGTAAGTATTCTATTGTATACATGTAGCAGATCTTTATGTGCTCCTCTGTAGATGGACATTAGGTTGCTCGCATGTCTTGGCTACTGTAGATAGTGCTGCTGTGAACATTGGGGTGCGTGTATCTTTTCAAATTGCAGTTTTTTCTGGATAGAGGCCCCAGACTGGGATTGCTGGGTCACATGGCAACTCTATTTTGAGTTTTTTTAAGAAACCTGCATACTGTTTTCTAAAATAGCTGCACCAATTTACATTCCTACCTCCAGTGTAGGAGGGTTCCCTTTTCTCCAGGCCCTCTCCAGCATTTCTTATTTGTAGCCTTTTTCTCCTTTTTTTTAAACCTTGAAGATCACCGTTTTTAAATTTTATTTATTTATTTATTTATTTATTTATTTATTTATTTATTTATTGGCTGCATTGGGTCTTTGTTGCTGGGCCCGGGCTTTCTCTAGTTGTGATGAGCAGGGGCTGCTCTTCATTGTGGTGCGCAGGTTTCTCAGTGCAGTGGCTTCTCTTGCTGCGGAGCTCAGGCTCTAGGCTGGCAGGCTTCAGTAGTTGCAGGGTGCGGACTCAGTAGTTGGGGTGCACGGCTCAGTTGCTCTGCGGCATGTAGGATCTTCCCGGACCAGGGATTGTACCCGTGTCCCCTGCATTGGCAGGTGGGTTCTTAACCACTGCGCCACCAGGGAAGCCCTGTCGACTTTTTAATGATGGCCATTCTGACTGTTGTGAGGTGCTACCTCATTGTATTTTTGATTTGCATTTCTCTAATAATTAGTGATATTGAGCATCTTTTCATGTGCCTGTTGGCCATCCGAATATCTCCTTTGGAGAAATGTCTATTTAGGTACATGGACACATCTTTATCCTCCAGAGTTCATAGTTCACATGAGGGGTTATTCCTGGTATTACACATTCTGTGTGTTTAGATGAATATATAATGATATGTATCCACCATTGTAGTATCATACAGGGTGTTTTCACTACCCTAAAAACCCTCTGTGTTCTGCCTCCCTGCAATACTGTCAACGACTGATTTTTTTATGTCTCCATGGTTTTGCCTTTTCCAGAATTCAGGTGGTTGGGAGGGATCATCCAGTGTGCAGGCCGCCCTTTCAGACTGGCTTCTTTCACTTAGTAGTATGTGTTTAAGTTTCTTCCATGTCTTTTCATGAATTGGTAACTCATTTTTAGCACTGAATAATATTCCATTGTCTGTTTATACCACAGTGTATTTATCCATTCACTTTCTAAAGGACATCTTGAATGCCTCCAAGTTTTGGCAGTTATAAATAAAGTTCCCGTAAGTTTCCGTGTTCAGGTTTTCATGTGGACAAAGATGTCAGCATTTGAGTACATGCCAAGAACAGTGATTCCTGGATTGTGTGAGATGAGTATGTTTAGTTTTGTAGGAAACTGCCAGACTGTTTTCCAAAGTGGCTGCATCATTTTGCATTCCCACTAGTAGTGTATGAATTTGCGTTGCTTTGCATCCTCTCCAGTATTTGCTGTTGTCAGTGTTTTGGATTTTGGCCATCCTAAAAGGTGTGTGGTGGTATCTCATTGTTGTAATTCTCAATTCCTGGGACTTCCCTGGTGGCACAGTGGTTAAGAGTCTGCCTGCCAATGCAAGGGACATGGGTTTGATCCCTGGTCCAGGAAGATCCCACATGCCACGGGGCAACTAAGCCCATGTGCCACAACCACTGAGCCTGCACTCTAGAGCCCGCCAGCCACAACTACTGAGCCCATGTGCCGCAAGTACTGAAGCACCTAGGGCCAGTGCTCAGCAACAAGAGAAGCCACTGAAATAAGAAGCCTGTGCACCACAACAAAGAGTAGCCCACCCTTGCTACAGCTAGAGAAAGCCCTCGCAGCAACGAAGACCCAATGCAGCCAAGAACAAATAAATAAATAAATTTATAAAAAAAATCTCAATTCCCTAATGACATGTGATATTGAACACCTTTTCATATGTTTCCTTGCCGTGTGTATATCTTCTTTAGTGAGGTGTCTGTTAAGACCTTTTGCCCATTTTTAAAAATTAGACTCTCCATTTTCTTATTGCTGTTTTAAGAATTCTTTGTAAATGTTGAATGAGAGTCCTTTATCAGATCTGCCTTTTGCAGATATTTTCTCGTAACCTGTGGCTTGTCTTTCCTTTCTCTTGACATTGTCTTTTGCAGAGCAGAAGTTTTGAATTGTCATGAAGTCCAGTTTACCAATTATTTCTTTCCTGGATTGTACTTTGGTGTTGTATTTAAAATATCCTCATCATACTTGTCACCTAGATTTTCTTCTGTGTTATCTTCTGGGAGTTCTGTGGTTTTGCATTTTAGTGTGATCCATTTGAGTTAATGTTTGTGGAAGGTGTAAAGTCTGTGTCTAGATTCATTTTTTTTTCGCGTGTGGATGTCCAATTATTCCAGCATCATTTGTTGAAAAGACTATCCTTGTTCTACTGTCCTTTGCTGCCTTTGTCAAAGATTAATTGTCTATGTTTGTGTAAGTATTTCTAGGCTCTGTATTCTGTTTCATACATTTATTTTGTTATTCTTTTATGAATATCATCCTGTCTTGATCACTGCAGCTTTATAGTAAGTTTTGAAGTCAGGTGGAGTCAGTCCTCAGACTTGCTTTTCCTTACTTAAAAGTCTGTTCCTAGTTGCTCCAAACCTGTACAACTCCTTTATTTCAGTGGGTTCATGCATGTCTATGTTTTAATCCTTCCTGCTCTTACGAAGCCTATCCTGACCACCTTATCAGTCACTTCACTTTCTTTGTTTATTTAATAATTTATATTGAAATTTGTAGCTAGTCATCTTTTCTTTTTTGTTTTTAAATTTTATTTATGTATTTATTATTTTTGGGGGGTACACCAAGTTCAATCATCTGTTTTTATACACATATCCCCGTATTCCCTCCCTCCCTTGACTCCCCACCCACCCTCCCTCGAGTCCCCCCCACCCTCCCTGTCCCAGTCCTCTAAGGCATCTTCCATCCTCGAGTTGAACTCCCTTTGTTATACAACAGCTTCCCACTGGTTATCTACTTTACACTTGGTAATATATATATGTCTGTGCTACTCTCTTGCTTCGTCTCAGCTTCCCCTTCACCTCCCGGCCCCTCCCAAGCCTCGAGTTCTCCAGTCCATTCTCTGCACCTGCGACCTTGTTCTTGTCCCTGAGATCATCAGTACCATTTTTAGATTCCGTATATGTGAGTTAGCATACAATATTTGTCTTTCTCTTTCGGACTGACTTCACTCTGTATGACAGACTCTAGGTCTATCCACCTCATTACATAGAGCTCCATCTCATCCCTTTTTATAGCTGAGGAATATTCCATTGTATATATATGCCACATCTTCTTTATCCATTCATTTGTTGATGGGCATTTAGGTTGCTTCCATGTCCTGGCTATTGTAAATAGTGCTGCAATAAACATTATGGTACATGTTTCTTTTGGGATTATGGTTTTCTTTGGGTATGTGCTCAGTAGTGGGATTACTGGATCATATGGTAGTTCTAGTTGTAGTTTTTTAAAGAACCTCCGAATTGTTTTCCATAGTGGTTGTACCAACTTACAATCCCACCAATAGTGCAGGAGAGTTCCCCTTTCTCCACACCCTCTCCAACATTTGTTGTTTCCAGATTTTGTGATGATGGCCATTCTGATCGGCGTGAGGTGACACCTCATTGTGGCTTTGACTTGCATTTCTCTAATGATTAGTGATGTTGAGCATCTTTTCATGTGTTTGTTGGCCATCTGTTTGTCTTCTTTGGAGAAATGTCTATTTAGGTCTTCCGCCCATTTGTGGATTGGGTTATTTGCTTTTTTGGTATGAAGCTGCATGAGCTGCTTGTATATTTTGGAGGTTAATCCTTTGTCCGTTGTTTCATAGGCAACTATTTTTTCCCATTCTGAGGGTTGCCTTTTAGTCTTGTTTATGGTTTCTTTCGCTGTGCAAAAGCTTTAAGTTTTATGAGGTCCCATTTGTTTATTCTTGATTTTATTTCCATGATTCTAGGAGGTGGGTCAGAAAGGACCTTGCTTTGATGGATGTCATAGAGTGTTCTGCCTATGTTTTCCTCGAGGAGTTTGATAGTGTCTGGCCTTCCATGTAGGTCTTTAATCCATTTGGAGTTTCTTTTTGTGTATGGTGTTAGGAAGTGTTCTAAGTTCATTCTTTTACATGTTGCTGTCCAATTTTCCCAGCACCACTTATTGAAGAGGCTGTCTTTTTTCCATTGTATATTCGTGCCTCCTTTGTCAAAGATAAGCTGCCCATATATGCTTGGGTTTACCTCTGAGTTCTTTATTCTGTTCTATTGATCTCACTTTCTATTTTTGTGCCAGTACCATACTGTCTTGATCATGGTGGCCTTGTAGTATAGTTTGAAGTCAGGAAGCCTAATTCCACCAACTCCGTCTTTCCTTCTCAAGATTGCTTTGGCTATTCGGGGTCTTTTGTGTTTCCCTACAAATCGTAAGATTTCTTGTTCTAGTTCTGTGAAAAATGCCGTTGGTAATTTGATCGGGATTGCGTTGAATCTGCAAATTGTTTTGGGTAAGATAGTCATTTTCACAATATTGATTCTTCCAATCCAAGAACATGGTATGTCCCTCCATCTGTTTGTGTCGTCTTTGATTTCTTTTATCAGTGTCTTAAAGTTTTCTGCATACAGATCTTTTGCCTCCTTAGGCAGATTTACTCCTAGGTATTTTCTTCTTTTGGTTGCAATGGTAAATGGGAGAGTTTCCTTAATTTCTCTTTCTGCTCTTTCATTGTTAGTGTATAGGAATGCAAGAGATTTCTGTGCATTAATTTTGTATCCTGCTACTTTACTAAATTCATCTATCAGTGCTAGCAGTTTTCTGGTAGCATCTTTAGGGTTTTCTATATATAATATCATGTCATCTGCAAAGAGTGACAATTTGACTTCTTCTTTTCCAATTTGGATTCCTTTTATTTCTTTGTCTTCTCTGATTGCTGTGGCTCAAACTTCTAAAACTATGTTGAATCTTCGCCCTTTTTTTCCTGATGAGACTGGCTAATGGTTTATCAATTTTGTTATCTTCTCAAAGAACCAGCTTTTGGTTTTATTGATCTTTGATGTTGTTTCCTTCATTTCTTTTGCATTTATTTCTGATATGATCTTTCTGATTTCTTTCCTTCTGCTCACGTTGGGGTTTTTTTCTTCTTTCTGTAATTGTTTTAGGTGTTAAGGTTAGGTTGTTTATTTGATATTTTTCTTGTTTCTTGAGGTAGGACTGTATTGCTATCAACTTCCCTCTTAGAACTGCTTTTGCTGCATCCCATAGATTTTGGGTTGTTGTGTTTTCATTGTCATTTGTTTCTAGGTATTTTTTGATTTCCTCTTTGATTTCTTGAGTGATTTCTTGGTTGTTTAATAGCATATTGTTTAGTCGCCATGTGTTTGTATTTTTTCCAGTTTTTTTCCTGTAATTGATATGTAGTCTCATGTCATTGTGGTCAGAGAAAATGCTTGATACGATTTCAATTTTTTGGAATTTACTGAGGCTTGATTTGTGACCCAAGATGTGATCTCTCCTAGAAAATTTTCCATGTGCACTTGAGAAGAAAGTGTATTCTGTCGTTTTGGGATGGAATGTCCTATAAATATTCATTAAGTCGAGATGGCCTAATGTGTCATGTAAAGGTTGCATGTCCTTATTTATTTTCTGCTTGGATGATCTGTCCATTGATGTAAGTGGGGTGTTCAAGTCTCGTCCTATTATTCTGTTACGGTCGATTTCCCCTTTTATGGCTGTTAGCATTTGCCTTATGTATTGAGGTGCTCCTATGTTGGGTGCATAGATATTTACAGTTGTTCTATGTTCTTCTTGGGTGGATCCCTTGATCATTCTGTAGTGTCCTTCCTTGTCTCTTGTAATAGTCTTTACTTTAAAGTCTAATGTGTCTGATATGAGTATTGCTACTCCAGCTTTCTTTTGACTTCCATTTGCATGGAATATCTTTTTCTATCCCTTTACTTTCAGTCTATATATGTCCCTTGGTCTGAAGTGCGTTTCTTGTAGGCAGCATATGTAAGGGTCTTGTTTTTGTATCCATTCAGCCAGTTTATGTCTTTTGGTTGGAGCATTTAATCCATGTACAATTCATGTGATGATTGACATGTATGTTCCTATTACCATTTTGTTCATTGTTTTGGGTTTGTTTTTGTAGATCTGTTCCTTCTCTTGTATTTCCTGCTTCGAAAAGTTCCTTTAGCAATTGTTGTAAGGCTGGTTTGGTGGTGCTGAATTCTCTTAGCTGTTGCTTGTCTGTAAAGCTTTTGATTTCTCCATGGAATCTGAATGAGATTCTTGCTGGGTAGAGTATGCTTGCCTGTAGGTTTTTCTCTCTCAGGACTTTCAATATATCCTGCCACTCCCTTCTGGCCTGCAGAGTTTCTGCAGAAACATAAGCTGTTATCCTTTTGCGTTATTTGTTGCTTTTCTCTTGCTGCTTTTAATATGTTTTCTTTGTGTTTAATTTTCATTAGTTTGGTTAATATGTGCCTCAGTGTATTTCTCCTTGGGTTTATTCTAGATGGGACTCTCTGCACTTCTTGGACTTGATGAATTATTTCCTTTCCCATGTTGGGGAAGTTTTCCACTATAACCTCTTCAAATATTTTCTCGGACCCTTTCGTTGTTTTTCTTCTGGGATGCCTATGATTCGAATGTTGGTGGGCTTAATGTTGTCACCAAGGTTTCTGAGACTGTCTTCCATTCTTTTTATTCTTTTTTCTTTTTCCTGCTCTGTGGCAGTTATTTCCCCCATTCTGTCTTCCAACTCACTTGTTCATTCTTCTGCCTCAGTTATTCTGCTGTTTGTAGCATCTAGAGTATTTGTAATTTCGGTTATTTTGTTATCTATTACTGTTTGTTTGTTCTTTAGTTCTTCTGAGTCCTTATTAACTGTTTCTTGTATTTTCTCTATTTTGTTATCGAGATTTTGGATCATCTTTACTATCATTACTCTGAATGCTTTTTCAGGCAATTTTCCTATTTCCTCTTCATTTATTTGGTCTTGTGTATTTTCACCTTGTTCCTTCATCTGTGACATATTTTTTTGTCATCTCATTTTTCCCCCACTTTGGATGGGTGGGATTGTGTTCCTCTCCCACTGGGTGTTTGGTCTGAGGTTTCAAGCACTGGAGTTTGTAGGCTGTTGAGTATAGCTGGGTCTTCGTGTTGAGTTGAGAACCTCTGGGAGACCTCACTCAGATGAATATTCCCTGCAGACTGGGTTTCCCTGCTAGTCCAATGTTTTGGACTCAGAGCTCCCACCTCAGGAGCTCAGACCTGACCATGGGCTTGTGAATCAAGATCCCACAAGCCATGTGGAGCAGGAAAATGAAAACCATTTTAAAAAAAGGTAGGAGAAGAGCAGAGCAATAGCAAGATAAAAAATACGGTAATAGGAAACTAACAGATGTGTTAGAAAAATTTAAAAAACAATGGAGCAACAGCTGGAAGGTAAAACAACTGCAATCGCCTAAGTGAGGAGGTGGAAAGAAAAAAAAAGAAAACAAAAAGCCAGAAAAGGCCTTGGCTGTGGGGGTGGGTCTTAGACAAGGGATGGCGGGGCGGGGGGGGGGGTGATTTCAGCAGTGGGCAGGGCCTACACTGCGAAAAGGCCTTGGGGGTGGTGGGGAATGGGGCTTAGGCCCAATGAGGCAGAGGGGCCCAGGAATGCCTCTGGTCCTGCGGGCAAAGGACCAGGTCAAGGTACCCAGTGAGCTCCCTGGGCCCGAGTTGGTGGGAGAAATGCTAGGCACCTCCCCTAGTTCTCCAATCTTGGAGGGTCGCTCCCCCTTGGTTTCTCTTCTTCCTCACCCCCTCTCTTCTATTCCCCCAGGACCCTCACAGCTGCAGGGGGCACTGAAAGGCAGGAGACCAGACTCTGATGCCCAACAGGCTTCTCAGGGCCAACTGGGCTAGGGTAACACCTGCGGCACTTCCCCAGATCTCCCAGTCTCCTAAGGTTCCTGTCTGCCTCTCTTCCTCTCCCCCACCCCCCACTCTCCTAGGTCCCAAGCAGCTGGAGGGGGCCTGGAGTGTGAAAGCCCAGGTCTGTGAGCCTAGCAGGCTTCCCAGAGCTAGTAGGCAGGGGAAATACCTTCTCCGCCTCCCTTGATCCTCCAATCCCAGAAGGCCCCCTCCCCTGCCTGCCTCTGCTCTTCTTCCGTGCTTTCCTTCTACACCCCTAGGACCAGTCAGACCAAGAGGGGCCCCTGGAGGACTGAAGACCAGGCCTGGGGGCACAACAGGCCTCCCGGTGCCAAGTGGGTAGGGAGATTTCCCGCAGTGTCTACCCCTGATCCTCTGGTCCTGCAAGGTCCCCCCCACCACTGCTGTCTGCCTCTCTTCCTCTTCTCCTCTCCTACCTCCCTCCCAGGCTTGTACGACCCACTCAGCCAGAGAGACCGAGGGACCAGACTCAGGAGCCCAGCAGGCTTCTTGGGCCAGTGGGCAGCGGAAATGCCTTCCACTCCTCCCCTGATCCTCTGATCCCAGAGCATCCCTCCCCTCTTCTGTCGCTCTTCTTTTCCCCCCACCGCTTCCCTCCTGTACTTCTAGGATCAACGGCCTGGAGGAGCCTTGGAAGGTGGAGGACCCGCCCAGAAGAAATACCCAGCGGTGCCTCCCCTATTCTTCTGACCTGGAGAGATCCCTTCCCACCCCCACTGTCTGCCTCGCCACCCCCCCACACCCCCAGGATCCTCGTGCCGGAGGGGGGCCTGGAGAGTAAAGGACCAAGCCTGGGAGCCCAGGTGGCCTCCCTGGCCAAGAGGGCAGGCAAAGTGCCCTCTCGCCTCCCCATCCCCCAATCTCAAGGCCCCCACCCCACCTGTCTGCCTCTCCACCTCCTCACTCCTCCTCCCTCCTTCACACACCCCCAGGACCCAGGCAGCCCAGTGGGGACCTTGGAGGGTGGATGACCCTGCTGGGGGGCCCAGCAGGCCCTCCAGCTGGGGAGCTCAGCAGGCCTCCTGGCCTCCTGGGTGGGAGAAACCCAGTTGCAGTTTCCTGATCTCCCCAGCCCTCAACGGTCCCTCCAGACCTCCCACAGCCACCCCCCAGGGGCGCTGGTCCAGTATGGCTTCCCCTTCCCCACCCCCCTGACTTGCCCCAGGTCCTACCTGGTTGCTGCGGGGTTCCCGCAGTCTGCTTGGGTCTCAGGTCCCCCGCTGGCATCTGGCAACTGATCTATTTGTGGGGAGATGTGATCTCTGCGTCTTCCCAGGCTGTCATCTTGACTCCGCCCCCTTCATTAATATGTAAATAAAATATTAATTAACATTATATCATTACGAACTCAGGATCAATGAACAAGTGTAGGATTAGGACTTCCTTTATACTTTTACAACATTCCTTGAGGCCTTTAGATTTCCTCCTTTGATTTCCCTACCCCTTGTCTTCCCACTCTATTACAGGAGATTGAATATGGTTCCCTGTGTTATACAGTAAGACCTTGTTGTTTATCTATTTCATATATAGTAGTTTGTATCTGCTAATCCCAAACTCCTAATTTATCTCTTCCCCACCCACTTTCCTCTTTGCTAACCACAAATTTGTTTTCTATGTCTATGAGTCTGTCTCTGTTTTGTAAATAGGTTCATTTGTATCCTATTTTAGATGCCACACGTAAGTAACATCATATGGTGTTTATCTTCCTCTTCCTGACTTATTTCCCTTAGTATGATAATCTCCAGGTCCATCCATGTTGCTTCCAGTGGCATTATTTCATTCTTTATCATGGCCCCGTAAGTATTCTATTGTATACATGTAGCAGATCTTTATGTGCTCCTCTGTAGATGGACATTAGGTTGCTCGCATGTCTTGGCTACTGTAGATAGTGCTGCTGTGAACATTGGGGTGCGTGTATCTTTTCAAATTGCAGTTTTTTCTGGATAGAGGCCCCAGACTGGGATTGCTGGGTCACATGGCAACTCTATTTTGAGTTTTTTTAAGAAACCTGCATACTGTTTTCTAAAATAGCTGCACCAATTTACATTCCTACCTCCAGTGTAGGAGGGTTCCCTTTTCTCCAGGCCCTCTCCAGCATTTCTTATTTGTAGCCTTTTTCTCCTTTTTTTTAAACCTTGAAGATCACCGTTTTTAAATTTTATTTATTTATTTATTTATTTATTTATTTATTTATTTATTTATTGGCTGCATTGGGTCTTTGTTGCTGGGCCCGGGCTTTCTCTAGTTGTGATGAGCAGGGGCTGCTCTTCATTGTGGTGCGCAGGTTTCTCAGTGCAGTGGCTTCTCTTGCTGCGGAGCTCAGGCTCTAGGCTGGCAGGCTTCAGTAGTTGCAGGGTGCGGACTCAGTAGTTGGGGCGCACGGGCTCAGTTGCTCTGCGGCATGTAGGATCTTCCCGGACCAGGGATTGTACCCGTGTCCCCTGCATTGGCAGGTGGGTTCTTAACCACTGCGCCACCAGGGAAGCCCTGTCGACTTTTTAATGATGGCCATTCTGACTGTTGTGAGGTGCTACCTCATTGTATTTTTGATTTGCATTTCTCTAATAATTAGTGATATTGAGCATCTTTTCATGTGCCTGTTGGCCATCCGAATATCTCCTTTGGAGAAATGTCTATTTAGGTACATGGACACATCTTTATCCTCCAGAGTTCATAGTTCACATGAGGGGTTATTCCTGGTATTACACATTCTGTGTGTTTAGATGAATATATAATGATATGTATCCACCATTGTAGTATCATACAGGGTGTTTTCACTACCCTAAAAACCCTCTGTGTTCTGCCTCCCTGCAATACTGTCAACGACTGATTTTTTTATGTCTCCATGGTTTTGCCTTTTCCAGAATTCAGGTGGTTGGGAGGGATCATCCAGTGTGCAGGCCGCCCTTTCAGACTGGCTTCTTTCACTTAGTAGTATGTGTTTAAGTTTCTTCCATGTCTTTTCATGAATTGGTAACTCATTTTTAGCACTGAATAATATTCCATTGTCTGTTTATACCACAGTGTATTTATCCATTCACTTTCTAAAGGACATCTTGAATGCCTCCAAGTTTTGGCAGTTATAAATAAAGTTCCCGTAAGTTTCCGTGTTCAGGTTTTCATGTGGACAAAGATGTCAGCATTTGAGTACATGCCAAGAACAGTGATTCCTGGATTGTGTGAGATGAGTATGTTTAGTTTTGTAGGAAACTGCCAGACTGTTTTCCAAAGTGGCTGCATCATTTTGCATTCCCACTAGTAGTGTATGAATTTGCGTTGCTTTGCATCCTCTCCAGTATTTGCTGTTGTCAGTGTTTTGGATTTTGGCCATCCTAAAAGGTGTGTGGTGGTATCTCATTGTTGTAATTCTCAATTCCTGGGACTTCCCTGGTGGCACAGTGGTTAAGAGTCTGCCTGCCAATGCAAGGGACATGGGTTTGATCCCTGGTCCAGGAAGATCCCACATGCCACGGGGCAACTAAGCCCATGTGCCACAACCACTGAGCCTGCACTCTAGAGCCCGCCAGCCACAACTACTGAGCCCATGTGCCGCAAGTACTGAAGCACCTAGGGCCAGTGCTCAGCAACAAGAGAAGCCACTGAAATAAGAAGCCTGTGCACCACAACAAAGAGTAGCCCACCCTTGCTACAGCTAGAGAAAGCCCTCGCAGCAACGAAGACCCAATGCAGCCAAGAACAAATAAATAAATAAATTTATAAAAAAAATCTCAATTCCCTAATGACATGTGATATTGAACACCTTTTCATATGTTTCCTTGCCGTGTGTATATCTTCTTTAGTGAGGTGTCTGTTAAGACCTTTTGCCCATTTTTAAAAATTAGACTCTCCATTTTCTTATTGCTGTTTTAAGAATTCTTTGTAAATGTTGAATGAGAGTCCTTTATCAGATCTGCCTTTTGCAGATATTTTCTCGTAACCTGTGGCTTGTCTTTCCTTTCTCTTGACATTGTCTTTTGCAGAGCAGAAGTTTTGAATTGTCATGAAGTCCAGTTTACCAATTATTTCTTTCCTGGATTGTACTTTGGTGTTGTATTTAAAATATCCTCATCATACTTGTCACCTAGATTTTCTTCTGTGTTATCTTCTGGGAGTTCTGTGGTTTTGCATTTTAGTGTGATCCATTTGAGTTAATGTTTGTGGAAGGTGTAAAGTCTGTGTCTAGATTCATTTTTTTTTCGCTTGTGGATGTCCAATTATTCCAGCATCATTTGTTGAAAAGACTATCCTTGTTCTACTGTCCTTTGCTGCCTTTGTCAAAGATTAATTGTCTATGTTTGTGTAAGTATTTCTAGGCTCTGTATTCTGTTTCATACATTTATTTTGTTATTCTTTTATGAATATCATCCTGTCTTGATCACTGCAGCTTTATAGTAAGTTTTGAAGTCAGGTGGAGTCAGTCCTCAGACTTGCTTTTCCTTACTTAAAAGTCTGTTCCTAGTTGCTCCAAACCTGTACAACTCCTTTATTTCAGTGGGTTCATGCATGTCTATGTTTTAATCCTTCCTGCTCTTACGAAGCCTATCCTGACCACCTTATCAGTCACTTCACTTTCTTTGTTTATTTAATAATTTATATTGAAATTTGTAGCTAGTCATCTTTTCTTTTTTGTTTTTAAATTTTATTTATGTATTTATTATTTTTGGGGGGTACACCAAGTTCAATCATCTGTTTTTATACACATATCCCCGTATTCCCTCCCTCCCTTGACTCCCCACCCACCCTCCCTCGAGTCCCCCCCACCCTCCCTGTCCCAGTCCTCTAAGGCATCTTCCATCCTCGAGTTGAACTCCCTTTGTTATACAACAGCTTCCCACTGGTTATCTACTTTACAGTTGGTAATATATATATGTCTGTGCTACTCTCTTGCTTCGTCTCAGCTTCCCCTTCACCTCCCGGCCCCTCCCAAGCCTCGAGTTCTCCAGTCCATTCTCTGCACCTGCGTCCTTGTTCTTGTCCCTGAGATCATCAGTACCATTTTTAGATTCCGTATATGTGAGTTAGCATACAATATTTGTCTTTCTCTTTCGGACTGACTTCACTCTGTATGACAGACTCTAGGTCTATCCACCTCATTACATAGAGCTCCATCTCATCCCTTTTTATAGCTGAGGAATATTCCATTGTATATATATGCCACATCTTCTTTATCCATTCATTTGTTGATGGGCATTTAGGTTGCTTCCATGTCCTGGCTATTGTAAATAGTGCTGCAATAAACATTATGGTACATGTTTCTTTTGGGATTATGGTTTTCTTTGGGTATGTGCTCAGTAGTGGGATTACTGGATCATATGGTAGTTCTAGTTGTAGTTTTTTAAAGAACCTCCGAATTGTTTTCCATAGTGGTTGTACCAACTTACAATCCCACCAATAGTGCAGGAGAGTTCCCTTTTCTCCACACCCTCTCCAACATTTGTTGTTTCCAGATTTTGTGATGATGGCCATTCTGATCGGCGTGAGGTGACACCTCATTGTGGCTTTGACTTGCATTTCTCTAATGATTAGTGATGTTGAGCATCTTTTCATGTGTTTGTTGGCCATCTGTTTGTCTTCTTTGGAGAAATGTCTATTTAGGTCTTCCGCCCATTTGTGGATTGGGTTATTTGCTTTTTTGGTATGAAGCTGCATGAGCTGCTTGTATATTTTGGAGGTTAATCCTTTGTCCGTTGTTTCATAGGCAACTATTTTTTCCCATTCTGAGGGTTGCCTTTTAGTCTTGTTTATGGTTTCTTTCGCTGTGCAAAAGCTTTTAAGTTTTATGAGGTCCCATTTGTTTATTCTTGATTTTATTTCCATGATTCTAGGAGGTGGGTCAGAAAGGACCTTGCTTTGATGGATGTCATAGAGTGTTCTGCCTATGTTTTCCTCGAGGAGTTTGATAGTGTCTGGCCTTCCATGTAGGTCTTTAATCCATTTGGAGTTTCTTTTTGTGTATGGTGTTAGGAAGTGTTCTAAGTTCATTCTTTTACATGTTGCTGTCCAATTTTCCCAGCACCACTTATTGAAGAGGCTGTCTTTTTTCCATTGTATATTCGTGCCTCCTTTGTCAAAGATAAGCTGCCCATATATGCTTGGGTTTACCTCTGAGTTCTTTATTCTGTTCTATTGATCTCACTTTCTATTTTTGTGCCAGTACCATACTGTCTTGATCATGGTGGCCTTGTAGTATAGTTTGAAGTCAGGAAGCCTAATTCCACCAACTCCGTCTTTCCTTCTCAAGATTGCTTTGGCTATTCGGGGTCTTTTGTGTTTCCCTACAAATCGTAAGATTTCTTGTTCTAGTTCTCTGAAAAATGCCGTTGGTAATTTGATCGGGATTGCGTTGAATCTGCAAATTGTTTTGGGTAAGATAGTCATTTTCACAATATTGATTCTTCCAATCCAAGAACATGGTATGTCCCTCCATCTGTTTGTGTCGTCTTTGATTTCTTTTATCAGTGTCTTAAAGTTTTCTGCATACAGATCCTTTGCCTCCTTAGGCAGATTTACTCCTAGGTATTTTCTTCTTTTGGTTGCAATGGTAAATGGGAGAGTTTCCTTAATTTCTCTTTCTGCTCTTTCATTGTTAGCGTATAGGAATGCAAGAGATTTCTGTGCATTAATTTTGTATCCTGCTACTTTACTAAATTCATCTATCAGTGCTAGCACTTTTCTGGTAGCATCTTTAGAGTTTTCTATATATAATATCATGTCATCTGCAAAGAGTGACAATTTGACTTCTTCTTTTCCAATTTGGATTCCTTTTATTTCTTTGTCTTCTCTGATTGCTGTGGCTCAAACTTCTAAAACTATGTTGAATCTTCGCCCTTTTTTTCCTGATGAGACTGGCTAATGGTTTATCAATTTTGTTATCTTCTCAAAGAACCAGCTTTTAGTTTTATTGATCTTTGATGTTGTTTCCTTCATTTCTTTTGCATTTATTTCTGATATGATCTTTCTGATTTCTTTCCTTCTGCTCACTTTGGGGTTTTTTTCTTCTTTCTGTAATTGTTTTAGGTGTTAAGGTTAGGTTGTTTATTTGATATTTTTCTTGTTTCTTGAGCTAGGACTGTATTGCTATCAACTTCCCTCTTAGAACTGCTTTTGCTGCATCCCATAGATTTTGGGTTGTTGTGTTTTCATTGTCATTTGTTTCTAGGTATTTTTTGATTTCCTCTTTGATTTCTTGAGTGATTTCTTGGTTGTTTAATAGCATATTGTTTAGTCACCATGTGTTTGTATTTTTTCCAGTTTTTTTCCTGTAATTGATATGTAGTCTCATGTCATTGTGGTCAGAGAAAATGCTTGATACGATTTCAATTTTTTGGAATTTACTGAGGCTTGATTTGTGACCCAAGATGTGATCTCTCCTAGAAGATTTTCCATGTGCACTTGAGAAGAAAGTGTATTCTGTCGTTTTGGGATGGAATGTCCTATAAATATTCATTAAGTCGAGATGGCCTAATGTGTCATGTAAAGGTTGCATGTCCTTATTTATTTTCTGTTTGGATGATCTGTCCATTGATGTAAGTGGGGTGTTCAAGTCTCGTCCTATTATTCTGTTACTGTCGATTTCCCCTTTTATGGCTGTTAGCATTTGCCTTATGTATTGACGTGCTCCTATGTTGGGTGCATAGATATTTACAGTTGTTCTATGTTCTCCTTGGGTGGATCCCTTGATCATTCTGTAGTGTCCTTCCTTGTCTCTTGTAATAGTCTTTACTTTAAAGTCTAATGTGTCTGATATGAGTATTGCTACTCCAGCTTTCTTTTGACTTCCATTTGCGTGGAATATCTTTTTCCATCCCTTTACTTTCAGTCTATATATGTCCCTTGGTCTGAAGTGGGTTTCTTGTAGGCAGCATATGTAAGGGTCTTGTTTTTGTATCCATTCAGCCAGTTTATGTCTTTTGGTTGGAGCATTTAATCCATGTACAATTCATGTGATGATTGACATGTATGTTCCTATTACCATTTTGTTCATTGTTTTGGGTTTGTTTTTGTAGATCTGTTCCTTCTCTTGTATTTCCTGCTTCGAAAAGTTCCTTTAGCAATTGTTGTAAGGCTGGTTTGGTGGTGCTGAATTCTCTTAGCTGTTGCTTGTCTGTAAAGCTTTTGATTTCTCCATGGAATCTGAATGAGATTCTTGCTGGGTAGAGTATGCTTGCCTGTAGGTTTTTCTCTCTCAGGACTTTCAATATATCCTGCCACTCCCTTCTGGCCTGCAGAGTTTCTGCAGAAACATAAGCTGTTATCCTTTTGCGTTATTTGTTGCTTTTCTCTTGCTGCTTTTAATATGTTTTCTTTGTGTTTAATTTTCATTAGTTTGGTTAATATGTGCCTCAGTGTATTTCTCCTTGGGTTTATTCTAGATGGGACTCTCTGCACTTCTTGGACTTGATGAATTATTTCCTTTCCCATGTTGGGGAAGTTTTCCACTATAACCTCTTCAAATATTTTCTCAGACCCTTTCGTTGTTTTTCTTCTGGGATGCCTATGATTCGAATGTTGGTGGGCTTAATGTTGTCACCAAGGTCTCTGAGACTGTCTTCCATTCTTTTTATTCTTTTTTCTTTTTCCTGCTCTGTGGCAGTTATTTCCCCCATTCTATCTTCCAACTCACTTGTTCATTCTTCTGCCTCAGTTATTCTGCTGTTTGTAGCATCTAGAGTATTTGTAATTTCGGTTATTTTGTTATCTATTACTGTTTGTTTGTTCTTTAGTTCTTCTGAGTCCTTATTAACTGTTTCTTGTATTTTCTCTATTTTGTTATCGAGATTTTGGATCATCTTTACTATCATTACTCTGAATGCTTTTTCAGGCAATTTTCCTATTTCCTCTTCATTTATTTGGTCTTGTGTATTTTCACCTTGTTCCTTCATCTGTGACATATTTTTTTGTCATCTCATTTTTCCCCCACTTTGGATGGGTGGGATTGTGTTCCTCTCCCACTGGGTGTTTGGTCTGAGGTTTCAAGCACTGGAGTTTGTAGGCTGTTGAGTATAGCTGGGTCTTCGTGTTGAGTTGAGAACCTCTGGGAGACCTCACTCAGATGAATATTCCCTGCGAACTGGGTTTCCCTGCTAGTCCAATGTTTTGGACTCAGAGCTCCCACCTCAGGAGCTCAGACATGACCCTGGGCTTGTGAATCAAGATCCCACAAGCCATGTGGAGCAAGAAAATGAAAACAATTTAAAAAAAAGGTAGGAGAAGAGCAGAGCAATAGCAAGATAAAAAATACGGTAATAGGAAACTAACAGATGTGTTAGAAAAATTTAAAAAATAATGGAGCAACAGCTGGAAGGTAAAACAACTGCAATCGCCTAAGTGAGGAGGTGGAAAGAAAAAAAAAGAAAACAAAAAGCCAGAAAAGGCCTTGGCTGTGGGGGTGGGTCTTAGACAAGGGATGGCGGGGCGGGGGGGGGGGGTGATTTCAGCAGTGGGCAGGGCCTACACTGCGAAAAGGCCTTGGGGGTGGTGGGGAATGGGGCTTAGGCCCAATGAGGCAGAGGGGCCCAGGAATGCCTCTGGTCCTGCGGGCAAAGGACCAGGTCAAGGTACCCAGTGAGCTCCCTGGGCCCGAGTTGGTGGGAGAAATGCTAGGCACCTCCCCTAGTTCTCCAATCTTGGAGGGTCGCTCCCCCTTGGTTTCTCTTCTTCCTCACCCCCTCTCTTCTATTCCCCCAGGACCCTCACAGCTGCAGGGGGCACTGAAAGGCAGGAGACCAGACTCTGATGCCCAACAGGCTTCTCAGGGCCAACTGGGCTAGGGTAACACCTGCGGCACTTCCCCAGATCTCCCAGTCTCCTAAGGTTCCTGTCTGCCTCTCTTCCTCTCCCCCACCCCCCACTCTCCTAGGTCCCAAGCAGCTGGAGGGGGCCTGGAGTGTGAAAGCCCAGGTCTGTGAGCCTAGCAGGCTTCCCAGAGCTAGTAGGCAGGGGAAATACCTTCTCCGCCTCCCTTGATCCTCCAATCCCAGAAGGCCCCCTCCCCTGCCTGCCTCTGCTCTTCTTCCGTGCTTTCCTTCTACACCCCTAGGACCAGTCAGACCAAGAGGGGCCCCTGGAGGACTGAAGACCAGGCCTGGGGGCACAACAGGCCTCCCGGTGCCAAGTGGGTAGGGAGATTTCCCGCAGTGTCTACCCCTGATCCTCTGGTCCTGCAAGGTCCCCCCCCCACTGCTGTCTGCCTCTCTTCCTCTTCTCCTCTCCTACCTCCCTCCCAGGCTTGTACGACCCACTCAGCCAGAGAGACCGAGGGACCAGACTCAGGAGCCCAGCAGGCTTCTTGGGCCAGTGGGCAGTGGAAATGCCTTCCACTCCTCCCCTGATCCTCTGATCCCAGAGCATCCCTCCCCTCTTCTGTCGCTCTTCTTTTCCCCCCACCGCTTCCCTCCTGTACTTCTAGGATCAACGGCCTGGAGGAGCCTTGGAAGGTGGAGGACCCGCCCAGAAGAAATACCCAGCGGTGCCTCCCCTATTCTTCTGACCTGGAGAGATCCCTTCCCACCCCCACTGTCTGCCTCGCCACCCCCCCACACCCCCAGGATCCTCGTGCCGGAGGGGGGCCTGGAGAGTAAAGGACCAAGCCTGGGAGCCCAGGTGGCCTCCCTGGCCAAGAGGGCAGGCAAAGTGCCCTCTCGCCTCCCCATCCCCCAATCTCAAGGCCCCCACCCCACCTGTCTGCCTCTCCACCTCCTCACTCCTCCTCCCTCCTTCACACACCCCCAGGACCCAGGCAGCCCAGTGGGGACCTTGGAGGGTGGATGACCCTGCTGGGGGGCCCAGCAGGCCCTCCAGCTGGGGAGCTCAGCAGGCCTCCTGGCCTCCTGGGTGGGAGAAACCCAGTTGCAGTTTCCTGATCTCCCCAGCCCTCAACGGTCCCTCCAGACCTCCCCCAGCCACCCCCCAGGGGCGCTGGTCCAGTGTGGCTTCCCCTTCCCCGCCCCCCTGACTTGCCCCAGGTCCTACCTGGTTGCTGCGGGGTTCCCGCAGTCTGCTTGGGTCTCAGGTCCCCCGCTGGCATCTGGCAACTGATCTATTTGTGGGGAGATGTGATCTCTGCGTCTTCCCAGGCTGTCATCTTGACTCCGCCCCCTTCATTAATATGTAAATAAAATATTAATTAACATTATATCATTATGAACTCAGGATCAATGAACAAGTGTAGGATTAGGACTTCCTTTATACTTTTACAACATTCCTTGAGGCCTTTAGATTTCCTCCTTTGATTTCCCTACCCCTTGTCTTCCCACTCTATTACAGGAGATTGAATATGGTTCCCTGTGTTATACAGTAAGACCTTGTTGTTTATCTATTTCATATATAGTAGTTTGTATCTGCTAATCCCAAACTCCTAATTTATCTCTTCCCCACCCACTTTCCTCTTTGCTAACCACAAATTTGTTTTCTATGTCTATGAGTCTGTCTCTGTTTTGTAAATAGGTTCATTTGTATCCTATTTTAGATGCCACACGTAAGTAACATCATATGGTGTTTATCTTCCTCTTCCTGACTTATTTCCCTTAGTATGATAATCTCCAGGTCCATCCATGTTGCTTCCAGTGGCATTATTTCATTCTTTATCATGGCCCCGTAAGTATTCTATTGTATACATGTAGCAGATCTTTATGTGCTCCTCTGTAGATGGACATTAGGTTGCTCGCATGTCTTGGCTACTGTAGATAGTGCTGCTGTGAACATTGGGGTGCGTGTATCTTTTCAAATTGCAGTTTTTTCTGGATAGAGGCCCCAGACTGGGATTGCTGGGTCACATGGCAACTCTATTTTGAGTTTTTTTAAGAAACCTGCATACTGTTTTCTAAAATAGCTGCACCAATTTACATTCCTACCTCCAGTGTAGGAGGGTTCCCTTTTCTCCAGGCCCTCTCCAGCATTTCTTATTTGTAGCCTTTTTCTCCTTTTTTTTAAACCTTGAAGATCACCGTTTTTAAAATTAATTAATTAATTTATTTATTTATTTATTTATTTATTTATTTATTGGCTGCATTGGGTCTTTGTTGCTGGGCCCGGGCTTTCTCTAGTTGTGATGAGCAGGGGCTGCTCTTCATTGTGGTGCGCAGGTTTCTCAGTGCAGTGGCTTCTCTTGCTGCGGAGCTCAGGCTCTAGGCTGGCAGGCTTCAGTAGTTGCAGGGTGCGGACTCAGTAGTTGGGGTGCACGGGCTCAGGTGCTCTGCGGCATGTAGGATCTTCCCGGACCAGGGATTGAACCCGTGTCCCCTGCATTGGCAGGTGGGTTCTTAACCACTGCGCCACCAGGGAAGCCCTGTCGACTTTTTAATGATGGCCATTCTGACTGTTGTGAGGTGCTACCTCATTGTATTTTTGATTTGCATTTCTCTAATAATTAGTGATATTGAGCATCTTTTCATGTGCCTGTTGGCCATCCGAATATCTCCTTTGGAGAAATGTCTATTTAGGTACATGGACACATCTTTATCCTCCAGAGTTCATAGTTCACATGAGGGGTTATTCCTGGTATTACACATTCTGTGTGTTTAGATGAATATATAATGATATGTATCCACCATTGTAGTATCATACAGGGTGTTTTCACTACCCTAAAAACCCTCTGTGTTCTGCCTCCCTGCAATACTGTCAACGACTGATTTTTTTATGTCTCCATGGTTTTGCCTTTTCCAGAATTCAGGTGGTTGGGAGGGATCATCCAGTGTGCAGGCCGCCCTTTCAGACTGGCTTCTTTCACTTAGTAGTATGTGTTTAAGTTTCTTCCATGTCTTTTCATGAATTGGTAACTCATTTTTAGCACTGAATAATATTCCATTGTCTGTTTATACCACAGTGTATTTATCCATTCACTTTCTAAAGGACATCTTGAATGCCTCCAAGTTTTGGCAGTTATAAATAAAGTTCCCGTAAGTTTCCGTGTTCAGGTTTTCATGTGGACAAAGATGTCAGCATTTGAGTACATGCCAAGAACAGTGATTCCTGGATTGTGTGAGATGAGTATGTTTAGTTTTGTAGGAAACTGCCAGACTGTTTTCCAAAGTGGCTGCATCATTTTGCATTCCCACTAGTAGTGTATGAATTTGCGTTGCTTTGCATCCTCTCCAGTATTTGCTGTTGTCAGTGTTTTGGATTTTGGCCATCCTAAAAGGTGTGTGGTGGTATCTCATTGTTGTAATTCTCAATTCCTGGGACTTCCCTGGTGGCACAGTGGTTAAGAGTCTGCCTGCCAATGCAAGGGACATGGGTTTGATCCCTGGTCCAGGAAGATCCCACATGCCACGGGGCAACTAAGCCCATGTGCCACAACCACTGAGCCTGCACTCTAGAGCCCGCCAGCCACAACTACTGAGCCCATGTGCCGCAAGTACTGAAGCACCTAGGGCCAGTGCTCAGCAACAAGAGAAGCCACTGAAATAAGAAGCCTGTGCACCACAACAAAGAGTAGCCCACCCTTGCTACAGCTAGAGAAAGCCCTCGCAGCAACGAAGACCCAATGCAGCCAAGAACAAATAAATAAATAAATTTATAAAAAAATCTCAATTCCCTAATGACATGTGATATTGAACACCTTTTCATATGTTTCCTTGCCGTGTGTATATCTTCTTTAGTGAGGTGTCTGTTAAGACCTTTTGCCCATTTTTAAAAATTAGACTCTCCATTTTCTTATTGCTGTTTTAAGAATTCTTTGTAAATGTTGAATGAGAGTCCTTTATCAGATCTGCCTTTTGCAGATATTTTCTCGTAACCTGTGGCTTGTCTTTCCTTTCTCTTGACATTGTCTTTTGCAGAGCAGAAGTTTTGAATTGTCATGAAGTCCAGTTTACCAATTATTTCTTTCCTGGATTGTACTTTGGTGTTGTATTTAAAATATCCTCATCATACTTGTCACCTAGATTTTCTTCTGTGTTATCTTCTGGGAGTTCTGTGGTTTTGCATTTTAGTGTGATCCATTTGAGTTAATGTTTGTGGAAGGTGTAAAGTCTGTGTCTAGATTCATTTTTTTTTCGCGTGTGGATGTCCAATTATTCCAGCATCATTTGTTGAAAAGACTATCCTTGTTCTACTGTCCTTTGCTGCCTTTGTCAAAGATTAATTGTCTATGTTTGTGTAAGTATTTCTAGGCTCTGTATTCTGTTTCATACATTTATTTTGTTATTCTTTTATGAATATCATCCTGTCTTGATCACTGCAGCTTTATAGTAAGTTTTGAAGTCAGGTGGAGTCAGTCCTCAGACTTGCTTTTCCTTACTTAAAAGTCTGTTCCTAGTTGCTCCAAACCTGTACAACTCCTTTATTTCAGTGGGTTCATGCATGTCTATGTTTTAATCCTTCCTGCTCTTACGAAGCCTATCCTGACCACCTTATCAGTCACTTCACTTTCTTTGTTTATTTAATAATTTATATTGAAATTTGTAGCTAGTCATCTTTTCTTTTTTGTTTTTAAATTTTATTTATGTATTTATTATTTTTGGGGGGTACACCAAGTTCAATCATCTGTTTTTATACACATATCCCCGTATTCCCTCCCTCCCTTGACTCCCCACCCACCCTCCCTCGAGTCCCCCCCACCCTCCCTGTCCCAGTCCTCTAAGGCATCTTCCATCCTCGAGTTGAACTCCCTTTGTTATACAACAGCTTCCCACTGGTTATCTACTTTACACTTGGTAATATATATATGTCTGTGCTACTCTCTTGCTTCGTCTCAGCTTCCCCTTCACCTCCCGGCCCCTCCCAAGCCTCGAGTTCTCCAGTCCATTCTCTGCACCTGCGTCCTTGTTCTTGTCCCTGAGATCATCAGTACCATTTTTAGATTCCGTATATGTGAGTTAGCATACAATATTTGTCTTTCTCTTTCGGACTGACTTCACTCTGTATGACAGACTCTAGGTCTATCCACCTCATTACATAGAGCTCCATCTCATCCCTTTTTATAGCTGAGGAATATTCCATTGTATATATATGCCACATCTTCTTTATCCATTCATTTGTTGATGGGCATTTAGGTTGCTTCCATGTCCTGGCTATTGTAAATAGTGCTGCAATAAACATTATGGTACATGTTTCTTTTGGGATTATGGTTTTCTTTGGGTATGTGCTCAGTAGTGGGATTACTGGATCATATGGTAGTTCTAGTTGTAGTTTTTTAAAGAACCTCCGAATTGTTTTCCATAGTGGTTGTACCAACTTACAATCCCACCAATAGTGCAGGAGAGTTCCCTTTTCTCCACACCCTCTCCAACATTTGTTGTTTCCAGATTTTGTGATGATGGCCATTCTGATCGGCGTGAGGTGACACCTCATTGTGGCTTTGACTTGCATTTCTCTAATGATTAGTGATGTTGAGCATCTTTTCATGTGTTTGTTGGCCATCTGTTTGTCTTCTTTGGAGAAATGTCTATTTAGGTCTTCCGCCCATTTGTGGATTGGGTTATTTGCTTTTTTGGTATGAAGCTGCATGAGCTGCTTGTATATTTTGGAGGTTAATCCTTTGTCCGTTGTTTCATAGGCAACTATTTTTTCCCATTCTGAGGGTTGCCTTTTAGTCTTGTTTATGGTTTCTTTCGCTGTGCAAAAGCTTTTAAGTTTTATGAGGTCCCATTTGTTTATTCTTGATTTTATTTCCATGATTCTAGGAGGTGGGTCAGAAAGGACCTTGCTTTGATGGATGTCATAGAGTGTTCTGCCTATGTTTTCCTCGAGGAGTTTGATAGTGTCTGGCCTTCCATGTAGGTCTTTAATCCATTTGGAGTTTCTTTTTGTGTATGGTGTTAGGAAGTGTTCTAATTTCATTCTTTTACATGTTGCTGTCCAATTTTCCCAGCACCACTTATTGAAGAGGCTGTCTTTTTTCCATTGTATATTCGTGCCTCCTTTGTCAAAGATAAGCTGCCCATATATGCTTGGGTTTACCTCTGAGTTCTTTATTCTGTTCTATTGATCTCACTTTCTATTTTTGTGCCAGTACCATACTGTCTTGATCATGGTGGCCTTGTAGTATAGTTTGAAGTCAGGAAGCCTAATTCCACCAACTCCGTCTTTCCTTCTCAAGATTGCTTTGGCTATTCGGGGTCTTTTGTGTTTCCCTACAAATCGTAAGATTTCTTGTTCTAGTTCTCTGAAAAATGCCGTTGGTAATTTGATCGGGATTGCGTTGAATCTGCAAATTGTTTTGGGTAAGATAGTCATTTTCACAATATTGATTCTTCCAATCCAAGAACATGGTATGTCCCTCCATCTGTTTGTGTCGTCTTTGATTTCTTTTATCAGTGTCTTAAAGTTTTCTGCATACAGATCCTTTGCCTCCTTAGGCAGATTTACTCCTAGGTATTTTCTTCTTTTGGTTGCAATGGTAAATGGGAGAGTTTCCTTAATTTCTCTTTCTGCTCTTTCGTTGTTAGTGTATAGGAATGCAAGAGATTTCTGTGCATTAATTTTGTATCCTGCTACTTTACTAAATTCATCTATCAGTGCTAGCAGTTTTCTGGTAGCATCTTTAGGGTTTTCTATATATAATATCATGTCATCTGCAAAGAGTGACAATTTGACTTCTTCTTTTCCAATTTGGATTCCTTTTATTTCTTTGTCTTCTCTGATTGCTGTGGCTCAAACTTCTAAAACTATGTTGAATCTTCGCCCTTTTTTTCCTGATGAGACTGGCTAATGGTTTATCAATTTTGTTATCTTCTCAAAGAACCAGCTTTTAGTTTTATTGATCTTTGATGTTGTTTCCTTCATTTCTTTTGCATTTATTTCTGATATGATCTTTCTGATTTCTTTCCTTCTGCTCACTTTGGGGTTTTTTTCTTCTTTCTGTAATTGTTTTAGGTGTTAAGGTTAGGTTGTTTATTTGATATTTTTCTTGTTTCTTGAGGTAGGACTGTATTGCTATCAACTTCCCTCTTAGAACTGCTTTTGCCGCATCCCATAGATTTTGGGTTGTTGTGTTTTCATTGTCATTTGTTTCTAGGTATTTTTTGATTTCCTCTTTGATTTCTTGAGTGATTTCTTGGTTGTTTAATAGCATATTGTTTAGTCGCCATGTGTTTGTATTTTTTCAGTTTTTTTTCCTGTAATTGATATGTAGTCTCATGTCATTGTGAGTCAGAGAAAATGCTTGATACGATTTCAATTTTTTGGAATTTACTGAGGCTTGATTTGTGACCCAAGATGTGATCTCTCCA
>NW_026648604.1:5000-28423 GCF_030028045.1 Hippopotamus amphibius kiboko | reverse complement strand
GCGGCGCAATACGAATGCCCCCGGCCGTCCCTCTTAATCATGGCCTCAGTTCCGAAAACCAACAAAATAGAACCGCGGTCCTATTCCATTATTCCTAGCTGCGGTATCCAGGCGGCTCGGGCCTGCTTTGAACACTCTAATTTTTTCAAAGTAAACGCTTCGGGCCCCGCGGGACACTCAGCTAAGAGCATCGAGGGGGCGCCGAGAGGCAAGGGGCGGGGACGGGCGGTGGCTCGCCTCGCGGCGGACCGCCCGCCCGCTCCCAAGATCCAACTACGAGCTTTTTAACTGCAGCAACTTTAATATACGCTATTGGAGCTGGAATTACCGCGGCTGCTGGCACCAGACTTGCCCTCCAATGGATCCTCGCGAAAGGATTTAAAGTGGACTCATTCCAATTACAGGGCCTCGAAAGAGTCCTGTATTGTTATTTTTCGTCACTACCTCCCCGGGTCGGGAGTGGGTAATTTGCGCGCCTGCTGCCTTCCTTGGATGTGGTAGCCGTTTCTCAGGCTCCCTCTCCGGAATCGAACCCTGATTCCCCGTCACCCGTGGTCACCATGGTAGGCACGGCGACTACCATCGAAAGTTGATAGGGCAGACGTTCGAATGGGTCGTCGCCGCCACGGGGGGCGTGCGATCGGCCCGAGGTTATCTAGAGTCACCAAAGCCGCCGGCGCCCGCCCCCCGGCCGGGGCCGGAGGGAGGCTGACCGGGTTGGTTTTGATCTGATAAATGCACGCATCCCCCCCGCGAAGGGGGTCAGCGCCCGTCGGCATGTATTAGCTCTAGAATTACCACAGTTATCCAAGTAGGAGAGGAGCGAGCGACCAAAGGAACCATAACTGATTTAATGAGCCATTCGCAGTTTCACTGTACCGGCCGTGCGTACTTAGACATGCATGGCTTAATCTTTGAGACAAGCATATGCTACTGGCAGGATCAACCAGGTAGGGAAGAGCGAGCACACAGAGCCGGGCGGGCCGGGCGCGGGGCCACGCGGCCGTGCGGTGGCAAGCCCCCGCAAGGCGGGGCACCGCAGCGGGGAAAGGCAGCACCCCGGAGCCAGACGGGCCCCGCCCCGCCAGCGGCGAGGACGGCCGACCGCCTACACTCGGGCCGCAGCGCGCCACCGTGCCGGCGTGGAGGGGCGAGGGGGTGCCCCCCCGGCGCGGCCCGGGAGGGGCCGGGGACACCGGTCAGCCCCGCGCGGAGACCGGCCGACGCGCGCTCGCGTGGCGCCCTCGCGGGAGGAGGGGGGAGGCGGCGACCCGGGCCGAGGCCCGAGACGGTCCCCCCCACCACACCGGGGGCGGCGCGGACACGGCGGCCGGTCCGCAACGCGCTGGCCGGGCCCCGACCCACGCTCGGGCGGGAGCGCCGGGGGACGGCGGCCCCCCTCGCCCCAGCCGCAACGACCTCGGCGGACGGGCGGCGGCGGCGGTGGGCCACGGGAGCGGCGCCGCAGCGGGCCCGGGGAGCGAGACGCACCGGGGCGCGGCCCCGGGGGCCGGCAGGCGGGACGGACGGACGGGAGCAGGCAGACGGATGGACGCAGACAGGGTGGGCGAGGCGCGGCTGGGCGGCGTCGCGCACGCGCAACGACACAGCGGCAGGAAGCCTCCGGGGGCGGGGGAGACGGGCGCGCGCGCCCCCGCGGGGGGGACCCGGGGGCCACCCCAAGGACACGGACGCGAGTCCGCCGCCGGGGCACGACACGGGGTCTCACCGCCAGAGGCCCTCCAGCACAGGGGCGGTCCCGCAGCACGCACGACGGCGCCTGGCCTCCTCGGGCCCCCGTGGGACCTCCTCGCAGGGGCTCGCGGCCGCCACCGCCGACCCCGGAGAGCCGCGGCCGGCCCGCGACAACACTCTCCCGCACGCGCACCGGCGCGCCCCCACACCGCCCACCTCTTCTTCCCCGTCGGGAACCGACAAGCACTCCACCAGGGGACGCCGCCGGCCGTGGCGGCCGGGGGCGGCACCCTCACGGGGCAGGGCCAGGCTCGATCCCGGGCGGGGGAAGGGGTGGGGGGCAGGGGCGAGGGCAGACCGGCGGCGACGGGGAGGGGGCGGCTCACACGCACGGCCAGGGCCACGGAGCAGGGCCGGGGGCGCCACCCAGGGGGAGACAAAGGGCCGGGGCACAGCCGGGCCACCAGGAAAACCAGCGCGGGGCCCCACCGCCCCACACCAGGGGGCGGTCCCGCCAACGCCTGGGACGCCGGCCGGCGCCCGCCACCCTCGAGGGCCTCCCCACGACCCGGCCCCGCCGCCGGGGCCTAGCATGCGACGGTTCCCCCCGCGTGCAGCGGAGGAGCCCGTCCACCCCTTCGCGCATCCATCTGCGTCGCCTCCACACATCCATCACCACCTCAGCCGACCCCAAGGGCTCACACGTCCTGGGGAAACGCTCCCGAGCCAGGCGGCCCGACCTAGGGCCACACACCGCCGCCGGCTGCGGCTCGAGGCAAGGGCAGGCGCGGCAGGGCTCCCCGTGGCTGCGGGACTGGGGAGCCGGGACCGGGGGGCCCCCCCCTCCGGGCTCGCCAACGGAGGCGACCCCGCACGCACACACGCCACCCCGCGCCTCGGACACCGGCTCGGCTCGGCCCGGCGGGACCCTCCCCCGACTCGGAGGGGGGAGGCGCGGGCCACGGTAGGCAAAGAGCGGCGCTCGGCCCCACCGCGGGACCGGCGCACCCCTCCCGCGGAGGCGAGGGGGTCTACCCACGTGCTCTGGCAGTCGCCACGGTGGCCACTGCACACTTGGGAGGGGCGGCAGCTGGGGGGTTCGGTACCCCAAGGCTCCCTCTCGGATCGCTAGAGAAGGCTTTCTCACCGAGGGCGCGTCATCCCCCACTCAGCGCCTCTCCTTCGGGCCCGCAGAGGCGCTTCCGTGAGCCGCCTACACCTCCTCCAGTCGCCTGGAGGGGAGGGGGTCTGCGGTATGGGTAAGCACACGGCCCACGGGAGCGTTCGCGGCCAGGGCCGGGGCACGACCTCGGTAAGGCTTGCTGCCCTCGGGCTCGCCCCTCGGGCCCTCGAGGGGGAGCACGCCCAAGATGCGTGACACAGCCCCCTCTCTCACAGGCCCCGGCCCCCACGATCGCTCCCACGCCCGCGCGCAGCCCCCCACGTAGTGGGGACCACACGGGGCGTGCGCTCGGCCAAGCTCAAGCCCCCACGGCACGCCGCTGAGGACCAGCACAACGAGGCGGCCCCTGGCCCCACCGCCGGGGGGAACAGGCGGGCGCACCTCCCTTACCGTCTCGACCCCCCCAACAGAGAGCCGCTCACGGCACCCGCCACGGTGGCGGAGACCCGAGGAACACGCTGGGAAAGGGGAACAACACCACCGCTCGGCCTCGGGCACCTGAGGGACGACCTGGAGCGCTCCAGGAGCACCACGGAGGGCCAGGCGCGGCACGCTCGCACACCGACGGGGGGCGCGCAGCGTGGCGGCGGGGCGGCCCTCCCCGCCGCGGGGAGGGCCGCTCGCGAGGCGTACGCCAAAGAGGCACAGCGAGAGCGTCTGCTGCGTCCGAGGACCCCGGTCCCCGCCCACGCTGGGAGGCGGGGGCGGGAGACCGCGGGTTCGGGGCCGGAGGCCGCACCCCTGCCTTCCGCACACCCCGGCAGGCGGGGCGGAAGAGAGGCGAGGAGCCCGCGGACAGAACGAGAAGAGCGGTCCCGTCCCCCAGGAACGTCCGTCCCTCGTCTGGCACGGCTTAGGCCCAGCCCAGCGGAGCGTGGCACCACCACATCAATCGGTTGACCCACCCAGCCTAAAGCCACGGCGGGGGAGGCCCGCAGGGGAGGCACGGCGAAGACCCGTCACACGGAGGCCCGCTTCCGCCTCGCCGGCGCCCCTTCGTCTCGGGCAAAGAGCAGCCAGCCACCCCAGAACGAGAACGCCTGACACGGGGCACAGAGCCTGTGGGGTGGGGTCGTGCCGGCCACTCACCACCGGGTGCCTGCAGCGGGGGCAGCGCACAGGGTCGAGCACCCGACGCCACCTGGCCCCGCCGCCCTCGGGCTCAGCCAGAGGCCGGAGGCGGCACCGCGGGTCGGGGCAGCCGGACGCGCACGCAAGAGCCGGCGCGCAGGCCCAAGCGGGCAGCTCAAGCGGCAAGGACCGAGCCGGGCGTCAGACAGCCGCCCCCAGCCCGGAGTCCTGCCCGCGTCCGGAGCCCCAGCGTCTATCGGCGACAGACGCAGAAGAACACCGTGTCAGCACCTATCTGGTGGCAAAAAGGCCCCATTTCCGGCGGAAGAAATCATCGCGCCCGACAGCGGGGCCCACCCACGAGGTTCACGGGGGCCCCCGGAACCTCGGTCCGGCCACCTGCCCCCAACACTTCCCCATCCACACTTGCCCCGGAGCGCCCGGGGCCACCTGGTCGACCCGGGGATGGAGGGGTGGCAGAGTGGGCCGGGGACACGGGGGAGAGGGAGCGGGCTGGGGACGCCCTCCCCGGTCCCCCCACGCGGGCAGGCACCGGTCCATCCGAGTCTCCGGGCCAGGACTTGGTTCCAAGAAAGAAACACAGCACCCCTCCGAGCCGCCTCCGATGAGCGGGCCCCATGAGGGACCACGCCCGGGCCCGGGAGCCCCTCCCCGGGCCACCCAGTATGGCTCGCGCCAGTCCCCACCTCCCGGCCCGGACTCGGGGTGGAGAGCGGAGGGGGGAGACAAAGTCGCGTCCGACGACCGGGACCCACGCGGGCACGCTGACAGGCCGGGTGCACCCTCGCCGGCCACCTGCGCGAGCAGGGGCCGGTCCGTCCACGTCTCCGGACCCATCGGGACTTGAACCCATTTCTCCAGGGAGACGCCCGGAGCCCACGGGGCAACGCACCCAGGCCCGGGCCAGCCTCTCCGGGTCACCGCTGGCGGCCCAGGCCGGTCCTCACCTCTGGAGTCCGGCTCGGAAAACCATCGGCCCGAAAGCATCTGACGACCGGGACGCACGCGCGTCCACCACCGAGCCCGTGGCGGCCTCCACCGGCCTCAACGCTCGGCCCGAGCCGGTCCCCACCTCCGGAGCGGGACGCGGGGGGCACCGGGAAAGGGAGGTGGGGGGGGTCGGGGAACGAACGCTCCCAAGGGCGGCCCAGGAGAAGGCCGGGCCACCAAGTCCCAGGCGCTCCGGGCGCGGCAGACCCTCTCCTCTCCCACCGCGGCGGCACGACCCGACATGGGTTCCCGCGGCCGGAGGGGCACGGGCGCATGCTGGTCGACCCGGCCAGGCGGCCCCTCAGCCCCGGCTCGGGAGCGCGGCGGCAGTCACAGCCCCATAGATCTGCAGGCCCAATCTCAGGCGACAGCAGGAGGCGCCTACGCCTCGGCGCCACCGGGGCTGCCAGCACCAGCGTCGCCCGCCTCCCGGAACTCTGCTTCGGGCCCGGCGGCTGAGTCACAGCCCTCGACAAGGTCGCCGGAGCTCCGGAGGGAAGGGACAATATAAAAGCGGCCGCCAGGTGGCGCCCGACAACCGGCTCGAACGTCCCCGGGCCGGATCCCGGTCGCCGGCCGGCCACCGAGGACGCCGGAGCGCCGGGCCGCCCAAACGCCCGAGCTCCTCCCGGAGCGGGGCGGGCGTCCCGCGCGGCCCCGAGGGGTCCGCCTCGGAGCTAGCTCCCGGCCCGACACGACACGACACGACACGACACGGCGCGTCCCGATCCCCGGCAGCACACGGGGGCGGGGGTAGCTGGCAAGATGCCGCCGGGAGGCTGCCTGGAAGGGGACGCGATTCCAGGCCATGGGGGGGGGGGGGGCGCGGGGAATTCCACGGAGACGCCCACAGTGCCACAAGCGAGATCCCCAGCTCCCCGGAGGGTGAGAGGGAGGGAGGGAGGGAGGGAAGGCGGGGACCAGCGAAACGAAACCAGGCAAGCGCTCAGAGAACGACGCAGGAACTCATCCCTTCTGGCACGGGGAAGGGCTTTGGAAAGCTGATACGCAGAGCCCGGAAGCTAGAAACGAAAGTAAACATACACTCTGGCCCCACACAAATGGAAACAAACATCTATTTCCGCACAGACCGCGACAAAGTCCAAAGAGAACACATGGGTGCGTGGGTGGGGAACATGCCCTTGAGGTCAGAACGTGGATTTCAAAATGGACTGACCACAGTCACCGGCGGGCGGGGGCAGGGGGGCGGGGAGCAGCGAGTCAACAGCCATCCACTAAAGAAACCGCGTTCCAGGACATCTACACAATGCAACGTGGTGAGTGTGCGTGCGTGCGTGCGTGCGTGCGTGCGTGTGTGTGTGCGCGCGCGCGCGCGCGCGTGCGTGTGAGAGAGAGATTTACAGTAAAGGTTCACAGTGACCTGTCGTCCCACCAAAATCAAACCAAGCCAAACTACCAAAAAGTCAAAGTCAAGCTCTGGGACTGCTGTGGCCCTTCAAGGAGTACGTAAAGGCACACACACATGTACGTGTATGCACACGTGTACACGTACAGACACACACACGTGTACACGTACACACACACACGCATCTGAAAACCTCAAGCATGTCCCATAAGAGGTTCCTGTCCAAAACAGGGCAAGGCCTCATGCAACGCAGCCCCCCCAGAACAAGCAACCCGATGGGGAAAGTGGGCAGGAGGCCTGAACAGAGCAGACCAAGACCAGGCATTTTCATCCACAAGGAAACAAAGCCAGAAAAAACCAACAGAAAACAACGCCCACAAAGGAAACAAAGCAACAAGGACGACGACCCCCACCACTCCAACAGCAACCGCAACACAGTTTTCCACTGTCAACAAAGCAACCAACAGTACCTTTCTTGGGGGGTGGGGGCGGGGACAAAACCAAAAGCCAAAGGAAACCTTTCCCTGAAATACAAGAAACAACTGGGGCTGCCTAGCTGGCGCACTACTTAAGAATCCGCCCGCCACTGCAGGGGACACGGGTTCGATCCCTGCTCCAGGAAGGTCCCACATGCCGCGGAGCAACGAAGCCCGTGAGGCACAACGACTGAGCCCATGTGCCGCAACTCCTGAAGCCCCCGTGCCTGGAGCCCGTGCTCCGCACCAAGAGAAGCCACTGGCAATGAGGAGCCTGCGCACCACAACGAAGGGGAGCCCCCACTCACCGCAACGGAAAGAAAGCCCGCGCACAGCAAAAAAAGACCCAACGCAGCCCATCAAATACAGAACCATTTTTTTTTTTAAATGGAGGGTATGATAGAAAGCGCTGGCATTTCTCTGCACAAGCATACACGGCCAGGCCCAGGATCTGGAATCGCGACAGCAAGTTCCAAACGGCAGAGGAAAGTGGCTCCTGACGGGACACCTATTTTTCACGCTGAGAGAGACCACCACCATGTCATGCTGGAGGACTCAGAGATATCACCTGGCGCCTGACAGAATGGCTCCCCGACAACAGATGACACTACGGAAAACAGCACAGAAGTCCCTGAAAGCACTGCACCAACAACTACCACGTGACCCAGCAACTCCACTACGTGCCCACCGAGGGGGTGAGGGTGACACATACATACACGTGTATGTGTATCCACACCTATCCCTATGTAGCCATAGTTAGGGACATACCGATAGCGCTCTCTGTGTGCATACGTCTCTACCTAGTCACACACAGGCGCGCGCGCGTTTATGACTCAACCCTACCAGGGAATGAGGTCTTGCCATCCGCGGAAACATGGAGAGACCCAGAGGGTATTGCGCTACACAAGATACCTCAGGTCGCGAGACTATCATGTCTGTGAAGAACGTACACAGCAATACACACACATGAACACAAAGAAGGAACCGCAAACAGGTTCCTCGACACCTAAAAGGAACAAATGGGGGGTGGCCAGAGGAGGGAGGGAGGGGGGAAGAGGGAGACGAGTGCAATAGGTGAGGGAGAGGAAGCGGTGCCCACTTCTAGTTATGAAATAAACAACTCACTCGCAGGATGTCATGTACAGCAGGCGGAATAGAGTCCATCCTACTGTCATGACATCGAATGGTGACAGACAGTAACGAGACTTATCACGGAGATCCCTGGGCCATGTGTAAACATAGCCACTCGCTAGGGTATACACCTGAAAACCAATATACTCTTGTCAGTCTGTTAGACTTCCATTTTAAAAGGGCGGGGGGAGGAGGGAGGGAGGGGGGAGGGGGGCAGAGAAAGGAGCAAGAGGAAGAGGAGGGTGGTGGGGGAGGAGGAGGAGGGGGGGAGGAGGAGGAGGAGGAGGAGGAGGAGGAGGAGGAGGAGGAGGAGGAGGAGGAGGAGGAGGAGGAGGAAAAAGATGGCTTGCCTTGAAGAAATCAACAAAAGGAAAGAGCGAGAGAGACAGAGACAGAGGCAGAGAGAGACGCGAAATCAAGAGTGGACACTCAGGTGACTGCAAGAGTTAAGGGAGATTAAGACAAGAAACAAACTCCCAACAGTAGTTTGGTAAGTCCAAAATCAAGATTTGGATATCATGCTGGCATCAAGCACCAACCCTTCTAAATGGACACAAAGACACACAGGCCTCCCTCACTTGGGGCGGGGGGGTCGTCAGGACCAGGAAATGACCATGCAAGCGGAAGCTGGAAAAGGCAACCTTGTTCATCCACGGCGGAAACATACCATGGTCCCACAGCATTCAAAACATTGTATCAAAACATGTACAAACGGCTCTTCCTCACTCCCAATGAAAACTGCAGAGAACGTCCAAAACAGCCAACGTGTGATTTGCTTAGCAGATTGTCATGGAGAGCCTCGACCAGAAAGCATCGCTTTCGGTTTGTAACATCATAGGAACAGCAGTCTCAACAGCGCTTGCCTTCTTGGCGCAGTATCATTTCTACGCCTGGATACACAGTCCTACTTTGGGGTGGGGGGGTGGGGGTGAGGGAGCCCTGCCAGCAGTTCCTATTTTTCAAAGCAGACCTCTTCCCCCTCCCCCCAACCACCACCACCATTTTTCTTATTTTTTTTCTCTTTCCTCTGGTCTCAGGTTCTGCCCAATCCAGTCCACTGGCCTCCATCCCAGGCCACTGTGGGCTGTGTGTACAGATTTGCAAGATGAAGACAGTTCTCCCCAGAGAACCGGGCAGCCGCCCGGCTGAGATCTAAAAACCGATCTGCTCATGCAGTTCCACTTTTTCTTTTTCTCTTTTAAATGGGCTTCTTTCTGTCAAGGAGAAGATTTCCAAATCAAAAGGAGACCGAAAGATTTCTAGGTTCCACAGCTTCAGGATTCCATGGATCGGGGGTGTCAAAAAGTCTGCGCAGGGCCTTCAGTAAAGGCCGTCTTTCTCAGCGCACACAAGTCAACCCGAGACCAAGGCAACCTGAGGGCAAAACCCCTCGCTTGATTTCATTTCTCCCATTAGGCCCCGAACATCAGAGCGCGTGTGACAGAGAGAGAGAGACAGAGAGAGACAGAGACAGAGACAGAGACAGAGACAGAGACAGAGACAGAGACAGAGACAGAGACAGAGAGACAGAGAGAGAGAGAGAGAGAGAGAGAGAGAGAGAGAGAGAGAGAGAAACCCCACAAAAGAGAAACAAACGAAAACCCCAGCAAAGGTTCCATACATTGTTCGCCAGGATTGGAAGTGATGACGTCGTTGCGGGGGAGGGGGAGAATTATGCGGAGGGCACTTGCAAACCTCGCGGTTGCAGCCAGCAGGTGCTGACAGATACGTTTTTGAAACCGGCTGGCGGCGCCCTTGAGCTTCCTACGGTTCTGACCATACCCGTTCTCAGGGAGGTGGCTGTGGAGCCCAGGATAGGCCACGCCAAAATGCACCTCCGTGGCACAGTGATCATTTGGCGTGACGGTGACCTCAAGCAGGCGGCCAACACAAGAGGGACCCTCGGGCTCTTCTTTGTGTCTCCCTGAAAGCGAGACATCCATCTCTCTCGCGGGTGAAAGGCGCACTCCCTGCATCTGCACCTGGAGTTAGGAGGACGCTCCGATCCCCAAAGTAGGGAATTCATTGGGGCCGAGAAGCCTAGGGAGACAGACACTGTGACTTCTTTCAGGGACCCCCCCCAAGCCCAAACTCTGTTTAGATTCTTCCTTCCCTCAGGGCGCACCCGAAAGCTAAGTCTCTCGGTCTGATCCCTGTCTCACACATGTACTGTCCCTTGGTCTACACAGTCGAAAAGCTGCCCGCCTCAGCCACTTCTCACGGCTAGAAGGTAAAACAACAACAACAACAACAAACGAACACGTGTTCCCGCTCCCGCTTCCTCTATCCGCCTTGAGTCCATGTTAGGATGAGTCCAGCCACGAGGACTCAAGAGGGGCAGAGGGGGAGATTTCCCCCTCCCCCAAACAGGAAGGGGTCTGGAACTCTCTTCCCAGTGGCCACCCAGCTCAACTCTGGGTGCCTGAACCCTAGTTTGCCTCCTTTCGAGTTTTAAATGCTCTTCCCTGGGTTAGAATCACAAGGAGAGATGCTCACGCATGTATGTCTTCCAAGTTTTACGTGACATGGGGCAGCCCTCCTAAGAAAGCAAAGAAAGACTCAGAGAAGTGGCAACACCTACAATCTCTTCGGTTCTGCTGAGGAGAGGGAGGAAATCTGGGAAAGTAACTATACTATGGCCCGGGCTGGCGGGCGCCGGGGTGGGGGGGGTGTTAAGGGAGCTAAAGGAGGATGAGATTTCTTAGAAACTCATTCTTAGGCACAGAAACATTGGATGGATGCGGGACCCCACCTCTTCTTTTCCCTTGTGTTGGGAAGATCATTTGGCTCCTGCCAGCTGGGGTTTCATGCCCCCACGAATCATCAGGCGAGTGCTCCGGAGAAAAGAGCGAGAGCACAGGTCAGGAGAACATGGAGAAGATGGCTGCCGGATGCCCGGGGCCACACGGATGTCTTCGGGGGCACAGGCACGTCCACGATCTGTGGACCATGTCTACGGCAGATTGGGTGTGTAGGTCATTTTGAACAGGCTCCCATCCACCTGCCCTCATTGGGGTCCTGTCTCCAGCTCCCCTGAGCGGTGCCGTCACGGCCAGGTGAAGACAGGGCTCCTCCAGGGGCGGGCCCGTGCCAGAGAAAGGGAGACGGCAGTGAAGTCCTCGAGCTTCGGGTACTTCTACCAGAGTGACTCTCCTTCATCAAGTCCCTGGCAGGTGGAGGGACACGTCTTTCTGACACGGTGGGGCCAGGGGAGGCTTAGAAAAAGGCTTCTGACAACCGCACCATCAAGTATGAGCTCTCCGTTTCCTTGACGGAAGAGTCCCCCACTCTCCCAAGTGGTAGAGCTAGGAACGGGCCCCTCGGGTCCCATCTTACACGTGAGAATGACATGCTGACTTTACCCCTCTTCAAGGCGGAGTTTGTAAAAGGTCAGCCCTGGAGGAAGGACCCAGCTTGTCAGTCCTCTCATGCTATCATCCAAGCCGAGGAGAGCCGTGCCAGGCCTCCACGGAAGGAATACGGCGGTCGGCTGCCTTTGGAGAAGATGGCTCTGTGAGCAGCAGCGTGGAAACCAACCGAGAAGCAGGGGCCACTCTAGAGGCCAGCAGGGTCCTTAGGGGCCCAGCCAGGCCAGGCCAGGCCAGGATGGAGAGAGGGGATGGAGCCGGACCTTTGAGGCCCTAGCCTCCACAGCACCTGGGATTCTGCTGGGATTCTTGAGAAACTCGCTCCACATTCTAGAAGGGCCTGCGTGTCACAAAGATACGAAGCCATACTTTCCTTAAAGAGCACCTGCCCTCAGGAAGTGGCACTCAGCACGCTCGCTGGTGATGGGCCAGACACACCCATAGACACTCAGGTTCCAGGGAAAAGCTTTGCTCAGCTCTTTCTCCCCTTGCGTCCTCAAAACACAAAGCCATCGCTTCCGGATACCAGGGAAGCTCTCAGGTAGGTTTGTGCTGGGGCGGGCGCCAACTAGAACTGTGAAGAGGGGAGATCGGAGCCGCAGAAGCTCTGGGGCCCCGAGGAAAGACGCCGCCGCCGATCCACCTCTCGCACCTTCCTCTCAGCGGGAGGGCCAGGGACTCTCCCCCCGCACAGGATCCTGGCCACACACGAGGGAGGGCCCACACCCACTGTCCTGCTCCTCTTTGCCTGGGGTGGGTTCAGAGACACTGGACTCGGCTCATCCCTCTCCACAGCGGCGCGTCCCTCTCCACAGCCGTGCACGGCAGGCAGCAGAGCAGAAGAACAAGAGCTGGCATCGTCCACCGTTCCCAGAGCTGCTCCATTCCCGTCCACGCGCATCCGGATGGGGCGCACAGACAGGGCGCCCGTCCTGAGGTCACCGTGTCGCTCCAGGTGCGGACTCCCGAGATGGTGACATCTCGGTCGAGGAGACCGTCCCCTGTGAGACCACAGGCTTGGCAGTATTGCCGAGAGCATGCTTCGTGGGCCATCTGCAATTCCATGTCACCGGAAACATACCGTGTCAAACTTGTGCTCGGCCTCCAAGTCAAAGGGCTGCCTGAGGACTTTGACCGACAATTCCAGTTGCTCCTGGCCTAAGAGACACAACTTCTCCCAAGAAAACAAACCGTAACACAATGTAAAGTCTGACCTACCTCCAGACGCGTGTTTGACGTGGCACGGCCATGTCCGGAGGCTCATGTGACTTCCATGCGGGGGCAGCCTGGGAACCGCCTTTCTGAGTCTCCCCCTCCCCGTGCGACCCCAGGGTAGGGCTGGTGCGAAGAGAACGCTGGATGGGATGTAGGCATTGGAAGTGAAGCCACAGCCAAGGCTCTCTGCAGGCTGTCGCCATCCCACACGGTGACAGGTGGGCACAGAGGTGCAGGGTGGAAGGCTGTCCATCCACACATACACACACACACACACACACACCCACCCACCCCCGCCGCCCTGCGTCTGGCTAGTGTTCCCAGCTGGTGCCCCCTGGACGACAGTGGCCCAGGCCACTCCTGGCTGCCTGGCCGCAGATCCACCGAGGGACAGCTGTGCCTTCCCCCGAGTCTCTCCATGTCTCCCCTGTGGCCCCGCACATCGGTGGCTACCTTTCCCTGTGGGCGCTGACAGCTCCATCGGCACTGCCACCTCCGCCACTGCCACCGGGCACTCAGAGGACTGAGAGCCACAGCCTTCCCTCCCCTCCCCTCCTCCGCAGCCCAGCCCAGCCCTGCCCTGCCCAGCTGCTCCCAGGCCTCTGGAAGGTCCAGTTCCTAGAACGAGGTCTTCATTCCTGTGACTCCCACGGTGTCTCTGCTTCCATGACACAGACCGGCTATGTTGTCCCGACAGTAGGACACACACAGAAACCCTGTGTGAAAATCATGAGGCTGACAGCATCATTCGTCATCTGAGACAGAAAATCAATACAGATATCATATTAAATACACATAATTATACGTAGGGGTGTGTGTGTGTGTGTGTGTGTGTGTGTGTGTGTGTGTGTGTGTCTGTCTGTCTGTCTGTCTGTCTGTCTGTATCTCACTGCAGTATTCACACAAGCATTGCCAGCCAAGCAGAACCTCAGGTCTCTGTGATAATTGTCCCTGGGGATGTTCTGCCGACTGTCACGCAGAGACCGTCGTTGTACGGAGACACAGGTAAAGACGTGTGTTTGTCAAGACAGGAGAACACAGAAAACACATCCTGTTTCACAGGGATGAACTAGTGTCATGATGCCAACCTGGGGACACGGGCGCCCGTTCATGCTCCTGGCCAGGCCCTGCAAGCATTAGGGGACCATCGCTTCTGTCCTTGTATGGGCCGCTCACTGCACCGAGTTCTTAGTCACCTCACGTAGCCCTCACCGCAAATCCACACCTTGAACGTGGTCCTCCTTCCTCATCGCCACCGCCACCACGTTCCTCCTGGTCTCTTTAAACGCGCACGCGTCCCTGGTGGGTGGGGTAAGGAGCCAGCTCCCCCCACCCCACCCCACTCCGGTGCCTGCCTGCCTGCCTGCCTGCCTGCCTGCCTGCCTGCCTGCGTGCGTGCGTAGAGTAGAAGCAGGGAATGTTCTGTCGTTCCCCCTTCCCAACCCGCGAACGAAGGAAACCTTCGTGTATCTTTCTATACTTTATGTGCTGTCGCCTACATGTGTTCCCCCATTTTTCTTTATCCACAAGAGCTCCCTGCAGTCCCCACTCTCTGTATGAACGGCATTCACACACGTCCAAAGTGAATTTATTTCAGCTTCTATCGGGTGGCATATCCAGATAGATCCTTTAGGTCAGGAAGCACAGAAACACAGCCAAGTCGAGTGAGTGCTGAACCAGAGTCATTTAGGAATCCTATGAGGTGACCAGTGTGGAAGGAGCATGTGTTCCAAGGCACTTCTTTTGATGTCTTAGGTTTACCTAGCCAGCAATGCAGATCCCATGAAAGTGGGCAGAGATCTTTTCTCCATAGGCTCTCCTGTTACGGAACGCAAGTGTGTTCCCGTGCCCACGGACGACACACAGTGAGGCCAAACAAGGGGACACGTCAGAGTTTGGGGCAGGGGAAGGTTTCTAGCATGGCCGAGCAAGGGGAGGGTGGGAATCTTTCTTTTCCAGAAAAGTTAGAACTTCTCTCAAGTTGCATGGGCCCAGAAAATGCTTTCTCCTCTTCGATCATCAGTCAAGGAAAGGTAGCACCTGGTTTTTCACGAGGAGATTTTCTTCCTAATTCCAGTTATCTTATAAAATAAAGAAGAAAAATTATGTTAATGTTTCACATAAGCGTCCAGGACTATTTCACTTCCATGATTTGAAGAAATGTTATTTTCTCTCCAACTGACACTGTCCTTGAAGGACCAAGCTAAACTTCTAAGGAGCCAAATTCCAAATAATTTTGAGACTAGGAAATACAAAGTGTAGTGTCATAGATTGATTGATGGATCCATTGATTTCATCAGACAGCAGTCATCACTTCTAAGATTATTCGAACACCACTAACGTTTGGGTAACAAAGTTGAGATGTCTGCGCTCGAGCACGTGCGCGCGCGCGCGCGCGTGTGTGTGTGTGTGTGTGTGTGTGTGTGTGTGTGTGTGTGTGTGTGTGTGACTCATAAGGGGATGTTTTCCATAGCTGTGCACTATGGCACTGCAGGATCTCTGGTTGCTGAGTACCCAGAGGTGGAAGCCCCGATACAGAGCTTGGACTGTGAAGTTATGCATGGGTTCTCAATGGTGTGTGTGGGGTCGGCCCCCCTAATCCCCCATGTTGGTTGTTCAACGGTCAACTCTAATATATAGATCAGAGAGGATATCATCCATGTGCTTCATATGAATAACTTTCCCAAATAATCTTTATCTTTTTCAAAGGAAGACATCCTGTAATCCATTTCATAAGATGCTATTGGGAACCTACTCCCCCAGCATGTGAATTATCCCTACAGAGCACAAGATCCCTGAGAAGGAGGAGCCCTGGACGCTGAGACACCAGGAAAGTAGGCTTTTAGATGATATTTTCTGCTTCTCATGAGATGACGGTGTCTACTGATCCTATTCAAGTGTGTAAAATGAGAGCCCCCTGGCAAGGATCAGCAGAAGGTCTTTGCTGCTGGGCCCTGGGCTCTTCCTTTCAGTGGGGAGGCCAAGAGCCTCAAGAAGGAAGGAAGGAAGGAAGGAAGGAAGGAAGGAAGGAAGGAAGGAAGGTAGGTGGGAGGGAGGGAGGGAGGGAGGGAGGGAGGGGAGGGTTTGCCCGGTGCCATCAGGCCCGTGTGTCACCCTAAAGAGAAGGGCAGCCATCGCCACTGCTGGAATCATGTCCCCATTTCCTGGGCAGGACATTCAAGAAGGCCTCCTCCTGTGTGTTTCGTGCATCACCTCGACGGTGCCCCCAGGAATAGTCACCGGAGGGAACTGTGCAGCTGAGCCAACCTGCCTGGGAACACGGCCTCCTTCCTTTAAGAAGTGGAAAACTCGCCCAGTGCTCTCTCTGTTGTTGTTTTTCCGGTCCTTATCCTTGTCCTTGTCGTCGTCATCGTTACTGTTGTTAACAAGTGAATGAGAGTGAGTCAGAAAGAGAAAAACAAATATTGTATATTCACACATATATGTGGACTGCAGAAAAATGGTACACATCAACTGGTGTGCAAGGCAGAAAGAGAGACACAGATGTAGAGCACAAACATATGGACACCAAGTGGGGAAAGCGGGGAGGGTTGGGGGGGAATGAATTGGAAGATTGGGGTACCAAATTGTACACTCTAAATATATACAGTTTATTGTAAAACATGAAAAGAAAAAAAGTTAAGAAAAAGTGAATGATGCCTCCGTCTAGAGGAATACTTGGCAGTTATTATGTTCAGGACCATTTCTTTTTCTGCCATTGATGGAAAACTCCTTGGATCCCGTTAGCATTTATGGATTCAAGGAGTGCAGTTCTTCATAGGTTCTGTCACGTCGTTAGGAGGGGAATCCTCATCAAGTTGCTTCAACCAGGACTATGTGTCCTTCAGATGCGGAGATGGAAATGAATGGTGCTCTGCGGGGCGGTGGGGGGGCGGGGGCGCGATGATAGGCACCCAGGACTCCTTCCCCCAGGCCTCCTTTTGTTCCCTCACTGCTTCCTGGAGAAGGGACACCCCCCCCCCCACGCACACACCGTCTAGGTGTGCTATTTGCTGTCCATAATTTCCCGTGCCCTTTGGGCATGGCTGATAGAGACGGACATGAAGCAGCAGGACGGCAAGCTGGCACCTGGGCCTAGGGAAGTTTCACAAGTGAAATATCAGAACTGGAGCTGGGACAGACATGCCTCCCCTTCCCGGGGCCGGGGGGGGGGGGGGGTGCGGAAGCTGGGCTGGGGGAGCTGGAGACGAGGGGCACAGAGAGAGGCAGGGAAGGGAGGCCCCACGTGGGCCTGGGAGAGACGGGGATGGGGAGGGCGGGGCGGTGGGGGGCAGGGGGCCACTGCTGACCGGCCTGGGTTCGGGTTCCCTGTCCCCCGTCCTGCTGAGAACGTGCCTTTGCTTCCTGCCCTCAGGTGTGCGAGAGGAGCACGTTTCTTTTCAATAAAGACCAATACATCATGTCACACTATGTTTGGTTTTGCTTGTTCATGTTCCAGACGAGGCCAACGAACTCTCCCAGGGGAGGTGTGGGTACAAAGGATCTGACAGGATGGGAGGGTGCGGGTCTGCGCATGGGCCAAGAAATCCAGAAAATCTGTCGTAGCTGAGACTCAGGCCTTTTTCAGAAATAGGCCAAGAGAGTTCAGCTTTGACCATTCCCTGCCAAGCAGTCATCACAGGTGCTTCCTGGAAGGGATTGAGTTGCAGAAACCAGCGTGGCCCGCAGCCCTCAGGCCTCAGCCCGGCAGGCAGGCAGGCAGGCAGCGGCTATTGTCTGTTGGTCCCGCCCCCGCCCCCGCCCCCGCCCCCGCCCCCGCCCGCTTCTCCACCGCTCGCTCCTTCCCAAGTCGCCAGGGCTGATAGTTGCCGGGAGAGGGGGAGGGGAAGTCCGGACGCTTCATTCCGCAGGGCCTTGTTCAATCGCTTCATTCAAATGCAGAATGCTCTCCGGTCAGATCGGGAGCCTTTGACTTTGCCTCGAGCTCCCCTTTATCGAACGGCTTTTTTTTTTCCTTCCCCAATTTCCCCACCCTTAGGCTGCCCCCTCCAAACTGCAGGGAGGGAGGGAGGGAGGGAGGGAGGGAGGGAGGGATGGGTGAAGGTTGTGTGAGAACTTCTCCTTGTCTCAGGCAAATAGGAGTCCCCTCTTTTTCCTAACCCAGGAAACCCCACTAAACCATTTGAGAATCACGGACATGCGTGGAAGCAAACGTCTTAACTTGAGATCGTGCTCTGCTGTGGGAGGACAGAAAGGAGGGCCAGAATGTCCGGTCTTGTGCTGTCCAGTTCTTAAGCGACTTGAATTCAAGGAGACACATTTTGGGGCGGCCTACTCTGAACATATTGAAAGCTGACCTGGTGACTGTGTGTGTGTGTGTGTGTGTGTGTGTGTGTGTGTGTGTGTGTGTGTGTGTGTGTGTGAGGGAGAGGGAGATGGAGGGAGGGAGGGAGGCGGGGAGGGAGGGAAAGGGAGAAAATAGGTTAGTAGAGGCCTCCATTTCATGGAAACTGTTTCTGAGTTCTGAGAACAGGTCGGTTCTGTGAAACAGTTATCATATCTCCTCTCAGGAGGCAGTGATGTTGATGGGCTCCCAAAAACTAGGCCTGTGGTGCAAGCAATCAGGTTATTTCCTAAGAGGCACTTGTATGGAAACCAAAGGAAGACAAAGGTCCATCACTGGAGCCGATTATAAACCAGTGGGGGGGGGGGGGGAGCGTGTGGGGGGCGGTGTCAGTGAAGAAGATTTGTAGATGTTAGGGTGGAAGCAACTTTAGCAGTTTGAAATGGCTGTGATGATGTCGGGTGTTTGGTTCGACTTTCAGAGTGGCTCTCACAGAAACAGGCACCAGGATGGTTTCCACAGGAGCTGTGGTGGCCATGTCTCTAAAGTTTTCACCAAGTCCTCCAGCTTCGGTCTGTAGGGCTTCAGGCAAAGGGCCGTTTTCGTTGTCAGTGATGCCAAGTCAAAAGGGTGGGCGAAAGTGGGAAACATTCATGGAGAGAGTTGTAGCCAGATATTGGGGGCAACTTGAAAGACTTCAGGATCCAGTCCGGTTTTCAGGTGAAAAGCAACACCCTAAGGAAAATGAATAGCACCAGAATCTCATATCCACAAGTGTGTATTCCCGTTTTATGGAAACGTAACGTGGGCCTCTAAGGAACGCGTGCAAGTGACTCTCTTGCCAAAGAAATAAGGAGCCTCACGGAGAGTTTCTGAATTCTGGACGGAGCAGGTAGGGAGAAAAAGAGAAGTGATTCCATTTTGCTGACAAGGGTACAAGTCACCAAATGGATGTCCAACTTTTAAAATAAATTGGGTTTTGTTTGTTTTCATTTTCCCTTGTAGCTGGAAAAGAAAAGATTTCACAATCCGTCCTGTTCTCTCTCTCTCTCTCTCACTCAGGTTAGGAGATTCTTTTCTGTTTGAAATAATGGAAGCATTTATAATGTCGTGCAGTTTCAGGTGTACAGCACAGTGATTTAGATAGAAAGATAGGTAGATAGATAGATAGATATAGATTCTGTTTCAGATTTTTTTTCTCTTACAGGTTATTACAAAGTATTGAGTATAGTTTCCTGTGCCAAGTCGTAAGAGCTTGTTGATTATCCACTTTACGTATAGGAATGTGTATATGTTCATCCCAAGCTCCTAAGGTATCCGCACCCTGCCCCCCCCCCGCCCCCAGCGGCTTCCCCAATCAGTCCTATTGTAGACAAGTAGTCATACACACACTATCATCCTAGTCCTCAGTTCATTCAGCCCCACGTAGGTCACTCGTTCTTCTCGGAGTCCAGTTTTCCCATCGGCCCTGTCAATCTTGCCTGATGATTGAGCGTGACTGGAAAAGTGATGGTCCCAAGAAGTTTGCAAGAGCTTTTGTGAAGGCTCATAGGACTTGCCCAGCGAAGTGGGTGCCTTGATCACTGCAGGCTGTGGAAGGTATACCCAAAGTGGCAAACACAATTTTTTTTTTAACCGTCTCTATGCCATGGTGAGGACAGAAGGCTTGCAGCAAGGGAAGGCTTCAACCCACATGGAAACCATACTCACCGTCACAGGAACGTTTGGATGACCCTTACTACGTGCCAGTGGAGTGAAGTCCAGTGGCCGGGGCTCAGGGGTTCCTGAGAGAGGAGGTCTGACGCCTCTGGGGACAAAGAGAATTGTTTTCCCCCAGGGTGACAAGCATGACAGGTCAGCCATTGCAGGTAACCTGTAGAAATCTTCCCACCAGCATCTATTTACAATTGGAGCCATTCGAAATGCACCAAGGTGGGTGGCGGAATGCGGGGGGCGGCGGGGACCTGGGGGGGGGGGTGAGGTTCCCCAGGAAGCCTGAGACATGGAGACCCAGTGGCCGGCCGGGCTGCTGCCCCTCTCTGGGGTCTGCTGTCCCTCTCTGGGGTCTGCTGTAGCCCCGACCCTCTGTTGAATGGACAGAATGGAATTGATCCACGTGTGGCCCCCCCCCACCCCCCATCATCTTTCAAGAGGCTGTTGTTGCCGCCTCGGCATGAAACTCGGGTGGAATATCTCCTTGATACTGGGCTCAGTCCCTGTCGTGTGAGCCTCCATTTGGACGACCGAAAACCCTGTATGCCAGGGCAGAGAAGAAGGATCCCATCATTTCCAGAGCAGTTGGAACACACCCGTGTATAGACACAAGCCAAAGAAGGCTTCACGTTCCTTCCTCTTCGACAATGCTTCCCATGTCAGGAAACCTCTCCAGGAAGCCTACTCCGTTTCATGGCTCTGCTTTCGAAGGAGAGAGAACACATTCTTGAGCTAGGCCCTCTCCTCTTGGATCCTCTCTCAACATGCATTCTAAGTGCAAAAGACTTCATGTGTCATTCGGTTTGGGGGCAAATGTGTCCAAAATACCCCAACGAGTGTAAAACAGTTAGATAGGTCACTGGGGAACAGTGCCTCCTTAGCCACGTCACCCACATCCCAGGGAAAGACTTGCTAGGCAAAGAGAGACGCCTCTTTCCTTGTGAGCCAACCCTGGCTCTTTGAATATCAAGAGGACTAAGTCCACGTGAGTCCCCCAAGACCTGATAAAGGTAACCTAGAAAAGAAGTGATGATTTTTAGAAGACATAAGCCTGCCTGCCTGCCTGCCTGCCTGCCTTCCTTCCTTCCTTCCTTCCTTCCTTCCTTCCTTCCGGAAAAAGGAAGGAAAGCTTTCTCTCTCATGACGGAGAGAGCAGAGCAATAGAAGAAACACCCAAGCCCGAGCCCAAAGTTGGCCTTTTTCACCGAGAGACAGAAAACTGAATTCTAGTTTTGCACTGGTTTCCTGTTGATACGAACACTCATGTGTGTCCTTGAATCCATCCTCATCTTAAGCAGTCCTGACCACGGTTCCCATTCCTTTCCGAAGATTCTTCTCCTCAGAAACCTTTTCCAATCGCCTGTGCCCAGTTTTAGCTTTTCCCTTGTGTCCTTTGTTTCCCATTTCGAAATGACTAGCTTTAGGACCGAAATGTCTTTTTTTCCCTCCCCCAAACCTTATCTGCATACCTTCTACCTTGCCTCCCCCCTCCCCACACTCCCCAAAGAGGTCCTCTTCCTACAATGAGGATGGCGACCTCGGGTAGCTTGGACCACACACGTTCCTTCTTTAGGATGCCTCATCCTTGGACATTTGTCACCGCCCCCCCCCGCCCCCCACCCCACCCCACCCCACCCCACCCCACCCCACCCCACCCCAATCCAATCCAATGAAAGTAAGGAAGCCAACCACAGTGACCCGTGTGAACATGGACTGCCTTGTAGAAGTCCAGGCTCCTGCCTAGTTTGTGGTTTCCCTAAAGCGCAAGATCTGTGTAGGCATGGAAGCACGCATATGCTCCAACTCTCCGGAGCAGGGAGACCCTTAGGCTTGTGGAGCTAGGGACGTTTCAGCATTTTCCCTTCTTTGGAGATGATGTAGACAGGCTGCTGAATGTCCATTCTTTCATGGCACTCAGTCCACCCCTAAACCTAGAGATGTTGGAAAGTCTTGAAGTCGGCCTATGGAAAAGAGTTCTTGTGGAAGACGTTCCCTTACACATTCTCCTCATCTCGTCCACACTTCTGTCCTCTGTGTGTTATGAGCGGTCCCACTTGGATGATTCGTGATTTCTTAAGACAGGAAAGCAGTCAGTCCTCATCTCTACACCTCCCGGCCGCCCCCTCCACCACCCTGTTCCCGTGAGAGATTTTCTTCCTGCTTTCAGACGGGAGAAGGAAAGGAGGGTCCGTGTTCCCCTCCTGTTGTCACCTCGCATGGCAAAATCTCCCTATGCCACGGAGGCCCATTTGGGGGCGGTGTCCTGCGGGCCCGAAGACCTTCCGAGTCAACCTCAAGGAGGATGAGGATGTTCTCTCTTGCCACCGAACCGGTGAACCCGATGGCCTTCTAAGCAATGATGTCTCATCAGCCCACCCCACCCGTTTCACACAGAACGGAACAGCCTCTCCTGGATGACTCGGAGCAGGGGAGTTCCTGGGTCTGTCAGAGAGGGCCCTCTGCTGGCGGTGGGTGAAAAAGCACTGCACAGGACAGGAGGTGTTCGTGGTGTCCTTGGGAAGGAAAGGCGGGGGGGCATTTTATTCTTGGAAAGCTTATGCTGGCCCAGGATGTACACTATGAAAGATGATGCGACCTCATTTGGGGCGGGCACCAGAGGAGGGAGACGCGGGGCGGGGGGGGGGGGGGGGGGGCGGGGAGGTGTAGAAACGCATAAAAGCGGTCCTACCTTAAATGAATAAAAAAATAACAAGCAATATAACATGTACAATAAAATAGAGCACACGCAAAGGAAACGAAGGCAAAGTACAGGAAACGAAGAGAAAAATGCAAAGCCTATATACAGTGCTTCCATGTTCCTCATTCAATCAGCTTGGTGCAGGAATCTCTAGGAGATGAACAGCAAGCATACACGGGTCAAGCGGCGGCCGCGGGTCCACCGGCAGCCCGGGGCTGCGCAGCCCGAGTCCGCGCGTGCTGTCGCTCGGCGGCCGGCGGGCCGGGTCTCTGGGCGCCCGCGGCCCGAGGGTCGCTCGGCGGCCGGCGGGCATGGTCTCGGGCGCGCGCGGCCCGAGGGTCGCTCGGCGGCCGGCGGGCATGGTCTCGGGCGCGCGCGGCCCGAGGGTCGCTCGGCGGCCGGCGGCCCGGGTCCCGGGCGCGCGCGGCCCGAGGGTCGCTCGGCGGCCGGCGGGCCGGGTCCCGGGCGCCCGCGGCCCGAGGGTCGCTCGGCGGCCGGCGGGCCGGGTCCCGGGCGCGCGCGGCCCGAGGGTCGCTCGGCGGCCGGCGGCCCGGGTCCCGGGCGCGCGCGGCCCGAGGGTCGCTCGGCGGCCGGCGGGCATGGTCTCGGGCGCGCGCGGCCCGAGGGTCGCTCGGCGGCCGGCGGGCATGGTCTCGGGCGCGCGCGGCCCGAGGGTCGCTCGGCGGCCGGCGGGCATGGTCTCGGGCGCGCGCGGCCCGAGGGTCGCTCGGCGGCCGGCGGCCCGGGTCTCGGGCGCGCGCGGCCCGAGGGTCGCTCGGCGGCCGGCGGCCACGGAGCCTGCAGGCCGCTCGGCGGCCCGGGTCCCGGGCGCCCGCAGCCCGAGGGGCGCTCGGCGGCCGGCAGCCCGCGGCCTGCAGGCCGCTCGGCGGCCCGGCTCTCGGGGAGCCCGCGGCGCGAGGGTCGCTCGGCGGCCCGCGGCCACGGAGCCTGCAGGTCGCTCGGCGGCCCGGGTCCCGGGCGCCCGCAGCCCGAGGGGCGCTCGGCGGCCCGCGGCCGGCTGGTCGACCTGCCTGCAAGTCGACCGGCGGCCCGAGGGTCGCTCGGCGGCCCGCGGCCACAGAGCCTGCAGGCCGCTCGGCGGCCCGGGTCCCGGGCGCCCGCATCGCGAGGGGCGCTCGGTGGCCGGCGGGCATGGTCTCGGGCGCGCGCGGCCCGAGGGTCGCTCGGCGG
>NW_026648603.1:0-28467 GCF_030028045.1 Hippopotamus amphibius kiboko | reverse complement strand
TAGCACCTTGTTTCCTTGGCATTGACTGGCGTGTGCACACAGAGGCTGCCACGGTGAAACAGTGCATGCAGCGGGGAGGGGGGGTGGGTGTCTGGCAGCTAAGGGCAGCAGGCATCCCGCTTGAAAGTGGGTCAAGACTCTTTTGTCCTCAGGCCCCATGGACCACATGCACACACAACCTCTGGACCTGCAGCTTCAGAGAAGTGCAAAAGACACAGAGGCAAAACCCTGGGGACTTCTCGAATGAATGGTGCTCTGTCGAGGTTTGGCTGGCTGGCAGTGGCCTAGGCCCCACACAGGCCCTAGGGAGGCCTGGCAGAGCCTGGGATGGGTCCCAAACTAGCAGTGCCCAGGGCAAGCCTGGGACTGCAGGCCAGGCTGCAGGCTCATTCCAGCTTGGGCCTGGTGCAGAGAGCCTTGGGCTAGGACTTCCAGGGGGAATGGTCAGCACAGTGGCTTTTGCCTGAAATCCAGGGTTCTCCCTCGGGCCGCCCTGCCTGTCAGACCCACACTCCCTAGAAGTGTGTTCCTGAGGCAGTTGGACACTTGGGAAGTGGAGGCTCCCCCAGCATGGGAGACCTGCCTAGAAGCTTGCTCTGGGTGCAAAGAGGATTCCCTGCACCTGTGGCGCTGGGAGAGCTTTTCTGCACACAGGAGACTCTTGGTACACACAGTGTTTCCCCATGGAAAGCACTGTGAGAAAGAGTCACTGCCAGGATGCACGGAACTCTCCCATTGAAGCCTTCCATGCAGCAGGCTGTCCTAGACTCGGCAGCAGGCCTTGGTGGCTGGAGAGGCTGCAGCTCCTCTGGAGGCTCTGGGGCAATTGGCACACCCCTCCAAGGAAATGAGGCTTGTGGAATGAGCTCCTTGCAAAGAAAGGCAAGCAGCCTGCTCCTTTCAATGTGACACACGTGTGGGGAGAGAGGCTTGGCAGCAGAGAAGAAGCAAGAGTGCAGCCAGGGAGGGGATTTGCATGCAGCTTGGAAGCCCCAGATCTCCTGCTTTGCAACCAGGGAGTGCCAGCTCTGCCCGTCAGACCCCATTCCCTATTCGACACCCAGCTTCAGGATCTGCCCTTTCCCAGCCTTAAAACCACACCCAGGCTGCACACTGAGCCCTACCAAGGGGACCTTTGCTCTCCAGATGGGTTGAATGGCATGACTGTGTCAGTGGAGAAAAGGCCCTAGGAGGCCTTCAGGGGACTGCCACAACATAGCAGTGCTCAGGAAAAGGCACTCTCCTTTCTGTAGGGCGGATGCACACTGGAGTTTCTGCTTGAGGCAAGGATAGCTCAGCTAGGCGATCCCTGGCTGAAGGCAAAGCAGAGAGCTTTTTGGTGGAGCGCTGCACCATCTGCTGGCGACAAGCATGGAAGGAAAATGCTCGCTCCAAATGAGTTCCTGAGGACATTTCCAAGCAGGAGGTAGGCTGGCTCCAAAAGCTTAGAGAGTCCTGCTTAGGACGACTCTTCAGCAGCAGAGTGGGTGCCAAGGGCATGTGGGTTGGAGGGTGCTCGGAAGCTTCAGGGGAGGTTTTCAGCACCCAGTGCTCTCCGATGGAACACACTGCAGGCCCGCGCATCCATGAACCCCTGCAAGGCTTTGGAGTGGGAAAGCTGTGCTTAGCAGAGGGCTCCCTGCCAAATGCTGCAGGCCTATGTGGATGGCGAAGCTGCAGCTGTCTTGCAGTCTGCTTGTCCAGAGGTGTGTGTGCCCTGGTCCAGAGTGCTGTAGGAGGAGCTCCTAGCAACGGGAGAGCAAGCCGCTTGTTTCCTTGGCATAGACTGGCCTGTGCACACAGAGGCCTGCCAGCAGTGAAGACAATGCAGGCAGCAAGAGAGGTGGCAGGCAGCTAAGTGGTGGCAGGCGTCTCTTGAAAGTGCGGTCATGACTGTTTTGTCCTCAGGCCCCAGTGTCCACGTGCACACACTGCCTCTGGACCTGCAGCTTCTGAGCAGTGCACGAGACACACAGGAAACACCCTGGGGCCTTCTCGAATGAACGCTGCTCCATCGAGGTCCTGCTGGCTGGCAGTGGCCTAGGCCAGCAAAGGCCCTAGGGAGGCCAGGCTGAGGCTGGGATGGTTCCCGACGTAGCAGTGCCCAGGGCAAGCCTTGGGACTAGAGGCCAGGCTACAGGCTCATTCCAGCTTAGGCCTGGTGCAGAGAGCCTTCAGCTAAGACTTCCAGGGGGAATGGTAAGCGCAGTGGGTTTTGCCTGCAATCCTCGTTCCTCACTCGCGCCGAACTGCCTGTTAGCCCACACTCGCTAGAAGTGTGTTCCTGAGGCAGTTGGACGGTTGGGAAGTGGAGGCTCCCCCAGCATGGGAGGCCTGCCTAGAACCTTGCTCTGGGTACAGAGAGGATTCCCTGCACCTCTGGCGCTGGGCAGAGATTTTCTGCACACAGGAGACACTTGGCACACACAGTGTTTCCCCATGAAATGCACTGTGAGAAAGAATCTCTGCCAGGGATGCATGGCACTCTCCCATCGAAGCCTCCATGCAGCAAGTAGTCATGGACTCGAGTGCAGGCCTTGGTGGCTGGAGAGACTGCAGCTCCTCTGGAGGCTCCGTGGCAATTGGCACACCCCTCCAAGGAAATGAGGCTGTGGGATGAGCACTTTGCAAAGAATTGCAAGCAGCTGCTCCTTTCGATGAGACACATGTGTGGGTGAGAGGCTTGGCAGCAGAGAAGAAGCAAGAGGGCAACCAGGGAGGGGATTTGCATGCAGCTTGGAGGCCCCATATTTCCTGCTCACAACCAGGGAGTGCCAGGTCTGCCCATCATGCTCCATTACCAGGTGGGCACCCAGTTTCAGGATCTGCCCTTTCCCAGCCATGAAACCACACCCAGGCTGCACCCTGAGCCCTGCCAAGGGGGACCTTTGCTCGCCAATTGGGCTGAATTGCATGACTGTGTCAGGGAGAGAAGCCCAAGATGGCTTCAGGGAACTGCCTCAACATAGCCCCACTCAGGATAAGGCAATCGTCTTTCTGTGACCGGATGCACACTGGAGTTTCTGCTTGAGGCAGAGAAGCTCAGCTAGGCGATCCCTGGCTGAAGGCAAAGCAGAGAGTTTTTCAGTGGAGCACTGGCACCATCTGCGGCCGACAAGCATGGAAGGAGAATCCTCACTCCAAATGAGTTCCTGAGGAGCTTTCCAAGCAGCAGCAGGCTGCCTCCAGAAGCTTAGAGAGTCCTGCTTCGGACTACCCTCCGGCAACAGAGTGGGTGCCAAGGGCATGTGGGTTGGAGGGTGCTTGGAAGCCACAGGCGAAGCTTTGGGCACCAGTGCTCTCTGATGGAAAACACGGCAGGTGCGAGCATCCATGAAATCCTGCAAGGCTTTGGAGTGGGAAAGCTGTGCTTAGCAGAAGGCTCCCTGCCAAGAGCTGCAGGCCTTTGTGGATGGCAAAGCTGCAGCTGTCTTGCAGGCTGCTGGTCCAGGGGCGTGTGTGCCTGGTCCAGAGTGCTGTAGGAGGAGCTCCTAGCGAGGGGTGAGCAAGCACCTTGTTTCCTTGGCATAGACTGGCCTGTGCACACAGAGGCCTGCAACGGTGAAAACAGTGCATGCAGCGGGGAGGGGGGGTGGGTGTCTGGCAGCTAAGGGGCAGCAGGCATCCCGCTTGAAAGTGGGGTCAAGACTCTTTTGTCCTCAGGCCCCATGGACCACATGCACACACAACCTCTGGACCTGCAGCTTCAGAGAAGTGCAAAAGACACAGAGGCAAAACCCTGGGGACTTCTCGAATGAATGGTGCTCTGTCGAGGTTTGGCTGGCTGGCAGTGCCTAGGCCCACACAGGCCCTAGGGAGGCCTGGCAGAGCCTGGGATGGGTCCCAAACTAGCAGTGCCCAGGGCAAGCCTGGGACTGCAGGCCAGGCTGCAGGCTCATTCCAGCTTGGGCCTGGTGCAGAGAGCCTTGGGCTAGGACTTCCAGGGGGAATGGTCAGCACAGTGGCTTTTGCCTGAAATCCAGGTTCCTCCCTCGGGCCGCCCTGCCTGTCAGACCCACACTCCCTAGAAGTGTGTTCCTGAGGCAGTTGGACACTTGGGGAAGTGGAGGCTCCCCCAGCATGGGAGACCTGCCTAGAAGCTTGCTCTGGGTGCAAAGAGGATTCCCTGCACCTGTGGCGCTTGGGAGAGCTTTTCTGCACACAGGAGACTCTTGGTACACACAGTGTTTCCCCATGGAAAGCACTGTGAGAAAGAGTCACTGCCAGGGATGCACGGAACTCTCCCATTGAAGCCTTCCATGCAGCAGGCTGTCCTAGACTCGGCAGCAGGCCTTGGTGGCTGGAGAGGCTGCAGCTCCTCTGGAGGCTCTGGGGCAATTGGCACACCCCTCCAAGGAAATGAGGCTTGTGGAATGAGCTCCTTGCAAAGAAAGGCAAGCAGCCTGCTCCTTTCAATGTGACACACGTGTGGGGAGAGAGGCTTGGCAGCAGAGAAGAAGCAAGAGTGCAGCCAGGGAGGGGATTTGCATGCAGCTTGGAAGCCCCAGATCTCCTGCTTTGCAACCAGGGAGTGCCAGCTCTGCCCGTCAGACCCCATTCCCTATTCGACACCCAGCTTCAGGATCTGCCCTTTCCCAGCCTTAAAACCACACCCAGGCTGCACACTGAGCCCTACCAAGGGGACCTTTGCTCTCCAGATGGGTTGAATGGCATGACTGTGTCAGTGGAGAAAAGGCCCTAGGAGGCCTTCAGGGGACTGCCACAACATAGCAGTGCTCAGGAAAAGGCACTCTCCTTTCTGTAGGGCGGATGCACACTGGAGTTTCTGCTTGAGGCAAGGATAGCTCAGCTAGGCGATCCCTGGCTGAAGGCAAAGCAGAGAGCTTTTTGGTGGAGCGCTGGCACCATCTGCTGGCCGACAAGCATGGAAGGAAAATGCTCGCTCCAAATGAGTTCCTGAGGACATTTCCAAGCAGGAGGTAGGCTGGCTCCAAAAGCTTAGAGAGTCCTGCTTAGGACGACTCTTCAGCAGCAGAGTGGGTGCCAAGGGCATGTGGGTTGGAGGGTGCTCGGAAGCTTCAGGGGAGGTTTTCAGCACCCAGTGCTCTCCGATGGAACACACTGCAGGCCCGCGCATCCATGAACCCCTGCAAGGCTTTGGAGTGGGAAAGCTGTGCTTAGCAGAGGGCTCCCTGCCAAATGCTGCAGGCCTATGTGGATGGCGAAGCTGCAGCTGTCTTGCAGTCTGCTTGTCCAGAGGTGTGTGTGCCCTGGTCCAGAGTGCTGTAGGAGGAGCTCCTAGCAACGGGGAGAGCAAGCCGCTTGTTTCCTTGGCATAGACTGGCCTGTGCACACAGAGGCCTGCCAGCAGTGAAGACAATGCAGGCAGCAAGAGAGGTGGCAGGCAGCTAAGTGGTGGCAGGCGTCCTGCTTGAAAGTGCGGTCATGACTGTTTTGTCCTCAGGCCCCAGTGTCCACGTGCACACACTGCCTCTGGACCTGCAGCTTCTGAGCAGTGCACGAGACACACAGGAAACACCCTGGGGCCTTCTCGAATGAACGCTGCTCCATCGAGGTCCTGCTGGCTGGCAGTGGCCTAGGCCAGCAAAGGCCCTAGGGAGGCCAGGCTGAGGCTGGGATGGTTCCCGACGTAGCAGTGCCCAGGGCAAGCCTGGGACTAGAGGCCAGGCTACAGGCTCATTCCAGCTTAGGCCTGGTGCAGAGAGCCTTCAGCTAAGACTTCCAGGGGGAATGGTAAGCGCAGTGGGTTTTGCCTGCAATCCTCGTTCCTCACTCGCGCCGAACTGCCTGTTAGCCCACACTCGCTAGAAGTGTGTTCCTGAGGCAGTTGGACGGTTGGGGAAGTGGAGGCTCCCCCAGCATGGGAGGCCTGCCTAGAACCTTGCTCTGGGTACAGAGAGGATTCCCTGCACCTCTGGCGCTGGGCAGAGATTTTCTGCACACAGGAGACACTTGGCACACACAGTGTTTCCCCATGAAATGCACTGTGAGAAAGAATCTCTGCCAGGGATGCATGGCACTCTCCCATCGAAGCCCTCCATGCAGCAAGTAGTCATGGACTCGAGTGCAGGCCTTGGTGGCTGGAGAGACTGCAGCTCCTCTGGAGGCTCCGTGGCAATTGGCACACCCCTCCAAGGAAATGAGGCTTGTGGGATGAGCACTTTGCAAAGAATTGCAAGCAGCCTGCTCCTTTCGATGAGACACATGTGTGGGGTGAGAGGCTTGGCAGCAGAGAAGAAGCAAGAGGGCAACCAGGGAGGGGATTTGCATGCAGCTTGGAGGCCCCATATTTCCTGCTTCACAACCAGGGAGTGCCAGGTCTGCCCATCATGCTCCATTACCAGGTGGGCACCCAGTTTCAGGATCTGCCCTTTCCCAGCCATGAAACCACACCCAGGCTGCACCCTGAGCCCTGCCAAGGGGGACCTTTGCTCGCCAATTGGGCTGAATTGCATGACTGTGTCAGGGGAGAGAAGGCCCAAGATGGCCTTCAGGGAACTGCCTCAACATAGCCCCACTCAGGATAAGGCAATCGTCTTTCTGTGACCGGATGCACACTGGAGTTTCTGCTTGAGGCAGAGAAGCTCAGCTAGGCGATCCCTGGCTGAAGGCAAAGCAGAGAGTTTTTCAGTGGAGCACTGGCACCATCTGCCGGCCGACAAGCATGGAAGGAGAATCCTCACTCCAAATGAGTTCCTGAGGAGCTTTCCAAGCAGCAGGCAGGCTGCCTCCAGAAGCTTAGAGAGTCCTGCTTCGGACTACCCTCCGGCAACAGAGTGGGTGCCAAGGGCATGTGGGTTGGAGGGTGCTTGGAAGCCACAGGCGAAGCTTTGGGCACCCAGTGCTCTCTGATGGAAAACACGGCAGGTGCGAGCATCCATGAAATCCTGCAAGGCTTTGGAGTGGGAAAGCTGTGCTTAGCAGAAGGCTCCCTGCCAAGAGCTGCAGGCCTTTGTGGATGGCAAAGCTGCAGCTGTCTTGCAGGCTGCTGGTCCAGGGGCGTGTGTGCCCTGGTCCAGAGTGCTGTAGGAGGAGCTCCTAGCGAGGGGTGAGCAAGCACCTTGTTTCCTTGGCATAGACTGGCCTGTGCACACAGAGGCCTGCCACGGTGAAAACAGTGCATGCAGCGGGGAGAGGGGGTGGGTGTCTGGCAGCTAAGGGGCAGCAGGCATCCCGCTTGAAAGTGGGGTCAAGACTCTTTTGTCCTCAGGCCCCATGGACCACATGCACACACAACCTCTGGACCTGCAGCTTCAGAGAAGTGCAAAAGACACAGAGGCAAAACCCTGGGGACTTCTCGAATGAATGGTGCTCTGTCGAGGTTTGGCTGGCTGGCAGTGGCCTAGGCCCACACAGGCCCTAGGGAGGCCTGGCAGAGCCTGGGATGGGTCCCAAACTAGCAGTGCCCAGGGCAAGCCTGGGACTGCAGGCCAGGCTGCAGGCTCATTCCAGCTTGGGCCTGGTGCAGAGAGCCTTGGGCTAGGACTTCCAGGGGGAATGGTCAGCACAGTGGCTTTTGCCTGAAATCCAGGTTCCTCCCTCGGGCCGCCCTGCCTGTCAGACCCACACTCCCTAGAAGTGTGTTCCTGAGGCAGTTGGACACTTGGGAAAGTGGAGGCTCCCCCAGCATGGGAGACCTGCCTAGAAGCTTGCTCTGGGTGCAAAGAGGATTCCCTGCACCTGTGGCGCTTGGGAGAGCTTTTCTGCACACAGGAGACTCTTGGTACACACAGTGTTTCCCCATGGAAAGCACTGTGAGAAAGAGTCACTGCCAGGGATGCACGGAACTCTCCCATTGAAGCCTTCCATGCAGCAGGCTGTCCTAGACTCGGCAGCAGGCCTTGGTGGCTGGAGAGGCTGCAGCTCCTCTGGAGGCTCTGGGGCAATTGGCACACCCCTCCAAGGAAATGAGGCTTGTGGAATGAGCTCCTTGCAAAGAAAGGCAAGCAGCCTGCTCCTTTCAATGTGACACACGTGTGGGGAGAGAGGCTTGGCAGCAGAGAAGAAGCAAGAGTGCAGCCAGGGAGGGGATTTGCATGCAGCTTGGAAGCCCCAGATCTCCTGCTTTGCAACCAGGGAGTGCCAGCTCTGCCCATCAGACCCCATTCCCTATTTGACACCCAGCTTCAGGATCTGCCCTTTCCCAGCCTTAAAACCACACCCAGGCTGCACACCGAGCCCTACCAAGGGGGACCTTTGCTCTCCAGATGGGTTGAATGGCATGACTGTGTCAGTGGAGAAAAGGCCCTAGGAGGCCTTCAGGGGACTGCCACAACATAGCAGTGCTCAGGAAAAGGCACTCTCCTTTCTGTAGGGCGGATGCACACTGGAGTTTCTGCTTGAGGCAAGGATAGCTCAGCTAGGCGATCCCTGGCTGAAGGCAAAGCAGAGAGCTTTTTGGTGGAGCGCTGGCACCATCTGCTGGCCGACAAGCATGGAAGGAAAATGCTCGCTCCAAATGAGTTCCTGAGGACATTTCCAAGCAGGAGGTAGGCTGGCTCCAAAAGCTTAGAGAGTCCTGCTTAGGACGACTCTTCAGCAACAGAGTGGGTGCCAAGGGCATGTGGGTTGGAGGGTGCTCGGAAGCTTCAGGGGAGGTTTTCAGCACCCAGTGCTCTCCGATGGAACACACTGCAGGCCCGCGCATCCATGAACCCCTGCAAGGCTTTGGAGTGGGAAAGCTGTGCTTAGCAGAGGGCTCCCTGCCAAATGCTGCAGGCCTATGTGGATGGCGAAGCTGCAGCTGTCTTGCAGTCTGCTTGTCCAGAGGTGTGTGTGCCCTGGTCCAGAGTGCTGTAGGAGGAGCTCCTAGCAACGGGAGAGCAAGCCGCTTGTTTCCTTGGCATAGACTGGCCTGTGCACACAGAGGCCTGCCAGCAGTGAAGACAATGCAGGCAGCAAGAGAGGTGGCAGGCAGCTAAGTGGTGGCAGGCATCCTGCTTGAAAGTGCGGTCATGACTGTTTTGTCCTCAGGCCCCAGTGTCCACGTGCACACACTGCCTCTGGACCTGCAGCTTCTGAGCAGTGCACGAGACACACAGGAAACACCCTGGGGCCTTCTCGAATGAACGCTGCTCCATCGAGGTCCTGCTGGCTGGCAGTGGCCTAGGCCAGCAAAGGCCCTAGGGAGGCCGGGCTGAGGCTGGGATGGTTCCCGACGTAGCAGTGCCCAGGGCAAGCCTGGGACTAGAGGCCAGGCTACAGGCTCATTCCAGCTTAGGCCTGGTGCAGAGAGCCTTCAGCTAAGACTTCCAGGGGGAATGGTAAGCGCAGTGGGTTTTGCCTGCAATCCTCGTTCCTCACTCGCGCCGAACTGCCTGTTAGCCCACACTCGCTAGAAGTGTGTTCCTGAGGCAGTTGGACGGTTGGGGAAGTGGAGGCTCCCCCAGCATGGGAGGCCTGCCTAGAACCTTGCTCTGGGTACAGAGAGGATTCCCTGCACCTCTGGCGCTGGGGAGAGATTTTCTGCACACAGGAGACACTTGGCACACACAGTGTTTCCCCATGAAATGCACTGTGAGAAAGAATCTCTGCCAGGGATGCATGGCACTCTCCCATCGAAGCCCTCCATGCAGCAAGTAGTCATGGACTCAAGTGCAGGCCTTGGTGGCTGGAGAGACTGCAGCTCCTCTGGAGGCTCCGTGGCAATTGGCACACCCCTCCAAGGAAATGAGGCTTGTGGGATGAGCACTTTGCAAAGAATTGCAAGCAGCCTGCTCCTTTCGATGAGACACATGTGTGGGGTGAGAGGCTTGGCAGCAGAGAAGAAGCAAGAGGGCAACCAGGGAGGGGATTTGCATGCAGCTTGGAGGCCCCATATTTCCTGCTTCACAACCAGGGAGTGCCAGGTCTGCCCATCATGCTCCATTACCAGGTGGGCACCCAGTTTCAGGATCTGCCCTTTCCCAGCCATGAAACCACACCCAGGCTGCACCCTGAGCCCTGCCAAGGGGGACCTTTGCTCGCCAATTGGGCTGAATTGCATGACTGTGTCAGGGGAGAGAAGGCCCAAGATGGCCTTCAGGGAACTGCCTCAACATAGCCCCACTCAGGATAAGGCAATCGTCTTTCTGTGACCGGATGCACACTGGAGTTTCTGCTTGAGGCAGAGAAGCTCAGCTAGGCGATCCCTGGCTGAAGGCAAAGCAGAGAGTTTTTCAGTGGAGCACTGGCACCATCTGCCGGCCGACAAGCATGGAAGGAGAATCCTCACTCCAAATGAGTTCCTGAGGAGCTTTCCAAGCAGCAGGCAGGCTGCCTCCAGAAGCTTAGAGAGTCCTGCTTCGGACTACCCTCCGGCAACAGAGTGGGTGCCAAGGGCATGTGGGTTGGAGGGTGCTTGGAAGCCACAGGCGAAGCTTTGGGCACCCAGTGCTCTCTGATGGAAAACACGGCAGGTGCGAGCATCCATGAAATCCTGCAAGGCTTTGGAGTGGGAAAGCTGTGCTTAGCAGAAGTCTCCCTGCCAAGAGCTGCAGGCCTTTGTGGATGGCAAAGCTGCAGCTGTCTTGGAGGCTGCTGGTCCAGGGGCGTGTGTGCCCTGGTCCAGAGTGCTGTAGGAGGAGCTCCTAGCGAGGGGTGAGCAAGCACCTTGTTTCCTTGGCATAGACTGGCCTGTGCACACAGAGGCCTGCCATGGTGAAAACAGTGCATGCAGCGGGGAGGGGGGGTGGGTGTCTGGCAGCTAAGGGGCAGCAGGCATCCCGCTTGAAAGTGGGGTCAAGACTCTTTTGTCCTCAGGCCCCATGGACCACATGCACACACAACCTCTGGACCTGCAGCTTCAGAGAAGTGCAAAAGACACAGAGGCAAAACCCTGGGGACTTCTCGAATGAATGGTGCTCTGTCGAGGTTTGGCTGGCTGGCAGTGGCCTAGGCCCACACAGGCCCTAGGGAGGCCTGGCAGAGCCTGGGATGGGTCCCAAACTAGCAGTGCCCAGGGCAAGCCTGGGACTGCAGGCCAGGCTGCAGGCTCATTCCAGCTTGGGCCTGGTGCAGAGAGCCTTGGGCTAGGACTTCCAGGGGGAATGGTCAGCACAGTGGCTTTTGCCTGAAATCCAGGTTCCTCCCTCGGGCCGCCCTGCCTGTCAGACCCACACTCCCTAGAAGTGTGTTCCTGAGGCAGTTGGACACTTGGGAAAGTGGAGGCTCCCCCAGCATGGGAGACCTGCCTAGAAGCTTGCTCTGGGTGCAAAGAGGATTCCCTGCACCTGTGGCGCTTGGGAGAGCTTTTCTGCACACAGGAGACTCTTGGTACACACAGTGTTTCCCCATGGAAAGCACTGTGAGAAAGAGTCACTGCCAGGGATGCACGGAACTCTCCCATTGAAGCCTTCCATGCAGCAGGCTGTCCTAGACTCGGCAGCAGGCCTTGGTGGCTGGAGAGGCTGCAGCTCCTCTGGAGGCTCTGGGGCAATTGGCACACCCCTCCAAGGAAATGAGGCTTGTGGAATGAGCTCCTTGCAAAGAAAGGCAAGCAGCCTGCTCCTTTCAATGTGACACACGTGTGGGGAGAGAGGCTTGGCAGCAGAGAAGAAGCAAGAGTGCAGCCAGGGAGGGGATTTGCATGCAGCTTGGAAGCCCCAGATCTCCTGCTTTGCAACCAGGGAGTGCCAGCTCTGCCCATCAGACCCCATTCCCTATTTGACACCCAGCTTCAGGATCTGCCCTTTCCCAGCCTTAAAACCACACCCAGGCTGCACACCGAGCCCTACCAAGGGGGACCTTTGCTCTCCAGATGGGTTGAATGGCATGACTGTGTCAGTGGAGAAAAGGCCCTAGGAGGCCTTCAGGGGACTGCCACAACATAGCAGTGCTCAGGAAAAGGCACTCTCCTTTCTGTAGGGCGGATGCACACTGGAGTTTCTGCTTGAGGCAAGGATAGCTCAGCTAGGCGATCCCTGGCTGAAGGCAAAGCAGAGAGCTTTTTGGTGGAGCGCTGGCACCATCTGCTGGCCGACAAGCATGGAAGGAAAATGCTCGCTCCAAATGAGTTCCTGAGGACATTTCCAAGCAGGAGGTAGGCTGGCTCCAAAAGCTTAGAGAGTCCTGCTTAGGACGACTCTTCAGCAACAGAGTGGGTGCCAAGGGCATGTGGGTTGGAGGGTGCTCGGAAGCTTCAGGGGAGGTTTTCAGCACCCAGTGCTCTCCGATGGAACACACTGCAGGCCCGCGCATCCATGAACCCCTGCAAGGCTTTGGAGTGGGAAAGCTGTGCTTAGCAGAGGGCTCCCTGCCAAATGCTGCAGGCCTATGTGGATGGCGAAGCTGCAGCTGTCTTGCAGTCTGCTTGTCCAGAGGTGTGTGTGCCCTGGTCCAGAGTGCTGTAGGAGGAGCTCCTAGCAACGGGAGAGCAAGCCGCTTGTTTCCTTGGCATAGACTGGCCTGTGCACACAGAGGCCTGCCAGCAGTGAAGACAATGCAGGCAGCAAGAGAGGTGGCAGGCAGCTAAGTGGTGGCAGGCATCCTGCTTGAAAGTGCGGTCATGACTGTTTTGTCCTCAGGCCCCAGTGTCCACGTGCACACACTGCCTCTGGACCTGCAGCTTCTGAGCAGTGCACGAGACACACAGGAAACACCCTGGGGCCTTCTCGAATGAACGGTGCTCCATCGAGGTCCTGCTGGCTGGCAGTGGCCTAGGCCAGCAAAGGCCCTAGGGAGGCCGGGCTGAGGCTGGGATGGTTCCCGACGTAGCAGTGCCCAGGGCAAGCCTGGGACTAGAGGCCAGGCTACAGGCTCATTCCAGCTTAGGCCTGGTGCAGAGAGCCTTCAGCTAAGACTTCCAGGGGGAATGGTAAGCGCAGTGGGTTTTGCCTGCAATCCTCGTTCCTCACTCGCGCCGAACTGCCTGTTAGCCCACACTCGCTAGAAGTGTGTTCCTGAGGCAGTTGGACGGTTGGGGAAGTGGAGGCTCCCCCAGCATGGGAGGCCTGCCTAGAACCTTGCTCTGGGTACAGAGAGGATTCCCTGCACCTCTGGCGCTGGGGAGAGATTTTCTGCACACAGGAGACACTTGGCACACACAGTGTTTCCCCATGAAATGCACTGTGAGAAAGAATCTCTGCCAGGGATGCATGGCACTCTCCCATCGAAGCCCTCCATGCAGCAAGTAGTCATGGACTCAAGTGCAGGCCTTGGTGGCTGGAGAGACTGCAGCTCCTCTGGAGGCTCCGTGGCAATTGGCACACCCCTCCAAGGAAATGAGGCTTGTGGGATGAGCACTTTGCAAAGAATTGCAAGCAGCCTGCTCCTTTCGATGAGACACATGTGTGGGGTGAGAGGCTTGGCAGCAGAGAAGAAGCAAGAGGGCAACCAGGGAGGGGATTTGCATGCAGCTTGGAGGCCCCATATTTCCTGCTTCACAACCAGGGAGTGCCAGGTCTGCCCATCATGCTCCATTACCAGGTGGGCACCCAGTTTCAGGATCTGCCCTTTCCCAGCCATGAAACCACACCCAGGCTGCACCCTGAGCCCTGCCAAGGGGGACCTTTGCTCGCCAATTGGGCTGAATTGCATGACTGTGTCAGGGGAGAGAAGGCCCAAGATGGCCTTCAGGGAACTGCCTCAACATAGCCCCACTCAGGATAAGGCAATCGTCTTTCTGTGACCGGATGCACACTGGAGTTTCTGCTTGAGGCAGAGAAGCTCAGCTAGGCGATCCCTGGCTGAAGGCAAAGCAGAGAGTTTTTCAGTGGAGCACTGGCACCATCTGCCGGCCGACAAGCATGGAAGGAGAATCCTCACTCCAAATGAGTTCCTGAGGAGCTTTCCAAGCAGCAGGCAGGCTGCCTCCAGAAGCTTAGAGAGTCCTGCTTCGGACTACCCTCCGGCAACAGAGTGGGTGCCAAGGGCATGTGGGTTGGAGGGTGCTTGGAAGCCACAGGCGAAGCTTTGGGCACCCAGTGCTCTCTGATGGAAAACACGGCAGGTGCGAGCATCCATGAAATCCTGCAAGGCTTTGGAGTGGGAAAGCTGTGCTTAGCAGAAGTCTCCCTGCCAAGAGCTGCAGGCCTTTGTGGATGGCAAAGCTGCAGCTGTCTTGCAGGCTGCTGGTCCAGGGGCGTGTGTGCCCTGGTCCAGAGTGCTGTAGGAGGAGCTCCTAGCGAGGGGTGAGCAAGCACCTTGTTTCCTTGGCATAGACTGGCCTGTGCACACAGAGGCCTGCCATGGTGAAAACAGTGCATGCAGCGGGGAGGGGGGGTGGGTGTCTGGCAGCTAAGGGGCAGCAGGCATCCCGCTTGAAAGTGGGGTCAAGACTCTTTTGTCCTCAGGCCCCACGGACCACATGCACACACAACCTCTGGACCTGCAGCTTCAGAGAAGTGCAAAAGACACAGAGGCAAAACCCTGGGGACTTCTCGAATGAATGGTGCTCTGTCGAGGTTTGGCTGGCTGGCAGTGGCCTAGGCCCACACAGGCCCTAGGGAGGCCTGGCAGAGCCTGGGATGGGTCCCAAACTAGCAGTGCCCAGGGCAAGCCTGGGACTGCAGGCCAGGCTGCAGGCTCATTCCAGCTTGGGCCTGGTGCAGAGAGCCTTGGGCTAGGACTTCCAGGGGGAATGGTCAGCACAGTGGCTTTTGCCTGAAATCCAGGTTCCTCCCTCGGGCCGCCCTGCCTGTCAGACCCACACTCCCTAGAAGTGTGTTCCTGAGGCAGTTGGACACTTGGGGAAGTGGAGGCTCCCCCAGCATGGGAGACCTGCCTAGAAGCTTGCTCTGGGTGCAAAGAGGATTCCCTGCACCTGTGGCGCTTGGGAGAGCTTTTCTGCACACAGGAGACTCTTGGTACACACAGTGTTTCCCCATGGAAAGCACTGTGAGAAAGAGTCACTGCCAGGGATGCACGGAACTCTCCCATTGAAGCCTTCCATGCAGCAGGCTGTCCTAGACTCGGCAGCAGGCCTTGGTGGCTGGAGAGGCTGCAGCTCCTCTGGAGGCTCTGGGGCAATTGGCACACCCCTCCAAGGAAATGAGGCTTGTGGAATGAGCTCCTTGCAAAGAAAGGCAAGCAGCCTGCTCCTTTCAATGTGACACACGTGTGGGGAGAGAGGCTTGGCAGCAGAGAAGAAGCAAGAGTGCAGCCAGGGAGGGGATTTGCATGCAGCTTGGAAGCCCCAGATCTCCTGCTTTGCAACCAGGGAGTGCCAGCTCTGCCCGTCAGACCCCATTCCCTATTCGACACCCAGCTTCAGGATCTGCCCTTTCCCAGCCTTAAAACCACACCCAGGCTGCACACTGAGCCCTACCAAGGGGACCTTTGCTCTCCAGATGGGTTGAATGGCATGACTGTGTCAGTGGAGAAAAGGCCCTAGGAGGCCTTCAGGGGACTGCCACAACATAGCAGTGCTCAGGAAAAGGCACTCTCCTTTCTGTAGGGCGGATGCACACTGGAGTTTCTGCTTGAGGCAAGGATAGCTCAGCTAGGCGATCCCTGGCTGAAGGCAAAGCAGAGAGCTTTTTGGTGGAGCGCTGGCACCATCTGCTGGCCGACAAGCATGGAAGGAAAATGCTCGCTCCAAATGAGTTCCTGAGGACATTTCCAAGCAGGAGGTAGGCTGGCTCCAAAAGCTTAGAGAGTCCTGCTTAGGACGACTCTTCAGCAGCAGAGTGGGTGCCAAGGGCATGTGGGTTGGAGGGTGCTCGGAAGCTTCAGGGGAGGTTTTCAGCACCCAGTGCTCTCCGATGGAACACACTGCAGGCCCGCGCATCCATGAACCCCTGCAAGGCTTTGGAGTGGGAAAGCTGTGCTTAGCAGAGGGCTCCCTGCCAAATGCTGCAGGCCTATGTGGATGGCGAAGCTGCAGCTGTCTTGCAGTCTGCTTGTCCAGAGGTGTGTGTGCCCTGGTCCAGAGTGCTGTAGGAGGAGCTCCTAGCAACGGGAGAGCAAGCCGCTTGTTTCCTTGGCATAGACTGGCCTGTGCACACAGAGGCCTGCCAGCAGTGAAGACAATGCAGGCAGCAAGAGAGGTGGCAGGCAGCTAAGTGGTGGCAGGCGTCCTGCTTGAAAGTGCGGTCATGACTGTTTTGTCCTCAGGCCCCAGTGTCCACGTGCACACACTGCCTCTGGACCTGCAGCTTCTGAGCAGTGCACGAGACACACAGGAAACACCCTGGGGCCTTCTCGAATGAACGCTGCTCCATCGAGGTCCTGCTGGCTGGCAGTGGCCTAGGCCAGCAAAGGCCCTAGGGAGGCCAGGCTGAGGCTGGGATGGTTCCCGACGTAGCAGTGCCCAGGGCAAGCCTGGGACTAGAGGCCAGGCTACAGGCTCATTCCAGCTTAGGCCTGGTGCAGAGAGCCTTCAGCTAAGACTTCCAGGGGGAATGGTAAGCGCAGTGGGTTTTGCCTGCAATCCTCGTTCCTCACTCGCGCCGAACTGCCTGTTAGCCCACACTCGCTAGAAGTGTGTTCCTGAGGCAGTTGGACGGTTGGGGAAGTGGAGGCTCCCCCAGCATGGGAGGCCTGCCTAGAACCTTGCTCTGGGTACAGAGAGGATTCCCTGCACCTCTGGCGCTGGGCAGAGATTTTCTGCACACAGGAGACACTTGGCACACACAGTGTTTCCCCATGAAATGCACTGTGAGAAAGAATCTCTGCCAGGGATGCATGGCACTCTCCCATCGAAGCCCTCCATGCAGCAAGTAGTCATGGACTCGAGTGCAGGCCTTGGTGGCTGGAGAGACTGCAGCTCCTCTGGAGGCTCCGTGGCAATTGGCACACCCCTCCAAGGAAATGAGGCTTGTGGGATGAGCACTTTGCAAAGAATTGCAAGCAGCCTGCTCCTTTCGATGAGACACATGTGTGGGGTGAGAGGCTTGGCAGCAGAGAAGAAGCAAGAGGGCAACCAGGGAGGGGATTTGCATGCAGCTTGGAGGCCCCATATTTCCTGCTTCACAACCAGGGAGTGCCAGGTCTGCCCATCATGCTCCATTACCAGGTGGGCACCCAGTTTCAGGATCTGCCCTTTCCCAGCCATGAAACCACACCCAGGCTGCACCCTGAGCCCTGCCAAGGGGGACCTTTGCTCGCCAATTGGGCTGAATTGCATGACTGTGTCAGGGGAGAGAAGGCCCAAGATGGCCTTCAGGGAACTGCCTCAACATAGCCCCACTCAGGATAAGGCAATCGTCTTTCTGTGACCGGATGCACACTGGAGTTTCTGCTTGAGGCAGAGAAGCTCAGCTAGGCGATCCCTGGCTGAAGGCAAAGCAGAGAGTTTTTCAGTGGAGCACTGGCACCATCTGCCGGCCGACAAGCATGGAAGGAGAATCCTCACTCCAAATGAGTTCCTGAGGAGCTTTCCAAGCAGCAGGCAGGCTGCCTCCAGAAGCTTAGAGAGTCCTGCTTCGGACTACCCTCCGGCAACAGAGTGGGTGCCAAGGGCATGTGGGTTGGAGGGTGCTTGGAAGCCACAGGCGAAGCTTTGGGCACCCAGTGCTCTCTGATGGAAAACACGGCAGGTGCGAGCATCCATGAAATCCTGCAAGGCTTTGGAGTGGGAAAGCTGTGCTTAGCAGAAGGCTCCCTGCCAAGAGCTGCAGGCCTTTGTGGATGGCAAAGCTGCAGCTGTCTTGCAGGCTGCTGGTCCAGGGGCGTGTGTGCCCTGGTCCAGAGTGCTGTAGGAGGAGCTCCTAGCGAGGGGTGAGCAAGCACCTTGTTTCCTTGGCATAGACTGGCCTGTGCACACAGAGGCCTGCCACGGTGAAAACAGTGCATGCAGCGGGAGAGGGGGTGGGTGTCTGGCAGCTAAGGGGCAGCAGGCATCCCGCTTGAAAGTGGGGTCAAGACTCTTTTGTCCTCAGGCCCCATGGACCACATGCACACACAACCTCTGGACCTGCAGCTTCAGAGAAGTGCAAAAGACACAGAGGCAAAACCCTGGGGACTTCTCGAATGAATGGTGCTCTGTCGAGGTTTGGCTGGCTGGCAGTGGCCTAGGCCCACACAGGCCCTAGGGAGGCCTGGCAGAGCCTGGGATGGGTCCCAAACTAGCAGTGCCCAGGGCAAGCCTGGGACTGCAGGCCAGGCTGCAGGCTCATTCCAGCTTGGGCCTGGTGCAGAGAGCCTTGGGCTAGGACTTCCAGGGGGAATGGTCAGCACAGTGGCTTTTGCCTGAAATCCAGGTTCCTCCCTCGGGCCGCCCTGCCTGTCAGACCCACACTCCCTAGAAGTGTGTTCCTGAGGCAGTTGGACACTTGGGAAAGTGGAGGCTCCCCCAGCATGGGAGACCTGCCTAGAAGCTTGCTCTGGGTGCAAAGAGGATTCCCTGCACCTGTGGCGCTTGGGAGAGCTTTTCTGCACACAGGAGACTCTTGGTACACACAGTGTTTCCCCATGGAAAGCACTGTGAGAAAGAGTCACTGCCAGGGATGCACGGAACTCTCCCATTGAAGCCTTCCATGCAGCAGGCTGTCCTAGACTCGGCAGCAGGCCTTGGTGGCTGGAGAGGCTGCAGCTCCTCTGGAGGCTCTGGGGCAATTGGCACACCCCTCCAAGGAAATGAGGCTTGTGGAATGAGCTCCTTGCAAAGAAAGGCAAGCAGCCTGCTCCTTTCAATGTGACACACGTGTGGGGAGAGAGGCTTGGCAGCAGAGAAGAAGCAAGAGTGCAGCCAGGGAGGGGATTTGCATGCAGCTTGGAAGCCCCAGATCTCCTGCTTTGCAACCAGGGAGTGCCAGCTCTGCCCATCAGACCCCATTCCCTATTTGACACCCAGCTTCAGGATCTGCCCTTTCCCAGCCTTAAAACCACACCCAGGCTGCACACCGAGCCCTACCAAGGGGGACCTTTGCTCTCCAGATGGGTTGAATGGCATGACTGTGTCAGTGGAGAAAAGGCCCTAGGAGGCCTTCAGGGGACTGCCACAACATAGCAGTGCTCAGGAAAAGGCACTCTCCTTTCTGTAGGGCGGATGCACACTGGAGTTTCTGCTTGAGGCAAGGATAGCTCAGCTAGGCGATCCCTGGCTGAAGGCAAAGCAGAGAGCTTTTTGGTGGAGCGCTGGCACCATCTGCTGGCCGACAAGCATGGAAGGAAAATGCTCGCTCCAAATGAGTTCCTGAGGACATTTCCAAGCAGGAGGTAGGCTGGCTCCAAAAGCTTAGAGAGTCCTGCTTAGGACGACTCTTCAGCAACAGAGTGGGTGCCAAGGGCATGTGGGTTGGAGGGTGCTCGGAAGCTTCAGGGGAGGTTTTCAGCACCCAGTGCTCTCCGATGGAACACACTGCAGGCCCGCGCATCCATGAACCCCTGCAAGGCTTTGGAGTGGGAAAGCTGTGCTTAGCAGAGGGCTCCCTGCCAAATGCTGCAGGCCTATGTGGATGGCGAAGCTGCAGCTGTCTTGCAGTCTGCTTGTCCAGAGGTGTGTGTGCCCTGGTCCAGAGTGCTGTAGGAGGAGCTCCTAGCAACGGGAGAGCAAGCCGCTTGTTTCCTTGGCATAGACTGGCCTGTGCACACAGAGGCCTGCCAGCAGTGAAGACAATGCAGGCAGCAAGAGAGGTGGCAGGCAGCTAAGTGGTGGCAGGCATCCTGCTTGAAAGTGCGGTCATGACTGTTTTGTCCTCAGGCCCCAGTGTCCACGTGCACACACTGCCTCTGGACCTGCAGCTTCTGAGCAGTGCACGAGACACACAGGAAACACCCTGGGGCCTTCTCGAATGAACGCTGCTCCATCGAGGTCCTGCTGGCTGGCAGTGGCCTAGGCCAGCAAAGGCCCTAGGGAGGCCGGGCTGAGGCTGGGATGGTTCCCGACGTAGCAGTGCCCAGGGCAAGCCTGGGACTAGAGGCCAGGCTACAGGCTCATTCCAGCTTAGGCCTGGTGCAGAGAGCCTTCAGCTAAGACTTCCAGGGGGAATGGTAAGCGCAGTGGGTTTTGCCTGCAATCCTCGTTCCTCACTCGCGCCGAACTGCCTGTTAGCCCACACTCGCTAGAAGTGTGTTCCTGAGGCAGTTGGACGGTTGGGGAAGTGGAGGCTCCCCCAGCATGGGAGGCCTGCCTAGAACCTTGCTCTGGGTACAGAGAGGATTCCCTGCACCTCTGGCGCTGGGGAGAGATTTTCTGCACACAGGAGACACTTGGCACACACAGTGTTTCCCCATGAAATGCACTGTGAGAAAGAATCTCTGCCAGGGATGCATGGCACTCTCCCATCGAAGCCCTCCATGCAGCAAGTAGTCATGGACTCAAGTGCAGGCCTTGGTGGCTGGAGAGACTGCAGCTCCTCTGGAGGCTCCGTGGCAATTGGCACACCCCTCCAAGGAAATGAGGCTTGTGGGATGAGCACTTTGCAAAGAATTGCAAGCAGCCTGCTCCTTTCGATGAGACACATGTGTGGGGTGAGAGGCTTGGCAGCAGAGAAGAAGCAAGAGGGCAACCAGGGAGGGGATTTGCATGCAGCTTGGAGGCCCCATATTTCCTGCTTCACAACCAGGGAGTGCCAGGTCTGCCCATCATGCTCCATTACCAGGTGGGCACCCAGTTTCAGGATCTGCCCTTTCCCAGCCATGAAACCACACCCAGGCTGCACCCTGAGCCCTGCCAAGGGGGACCTTTGCTCGCCAATTGGGCTGAATTGCATGACTGTGTCAGGGGAGAGAAGGCCCAAGATGGCCTTCAGGGAACTGCCTCAACATAGCCCCACTCAGGATAAGGCAATCGTCTTTCTGTGACCGGATGCACACTGGAGTTTCTGCTTGAGGCAGAGAAGCTCAGCTAGGCGATCCCTGGCTGAAGGCAAAGCAGAGAGTTTTTCAGTGGAGCACTGGCACCATCTGCCGGCCGACAAGCATGGAAGGAGAATCCTCACTCCAAATGAGTTCCTGAGGAGCTTTCCAAGCAGCAGGCAGGCTGCCTCCAGAAGCTTAGAGAGTCCTGCTTCGGACTACCCTCCGGCAACAGAGTGGGTGCCAAGGGCATGTGGGTTGGAGGGTGCTTGGAAGCCACAGGCGAAGCTTTGGGCACCCAGTGCTCTCTGATGGAAAACACGGCAGGTGCGAGCATCCATGAAATCCTGCAAGGCTTTGGAGTGGGAAAGCTGTGCTTAGCAGAAGTCTCCCTGCCAAGAGCTGCAGGCCTTTGTGGATGGCAAAGCTGCAGCTGTCTTGCAGGCTGCTGGTCCAGGGGCGTGTGTGCCCTGGTCCAGAGTGCTGTAGGAGGAGCTCCTAGCGAGGGGTGAGCAAGCACCTTGTTTCCTTGGCATAGACTGGCCTGTGCACACAGAGGCCTGCCATGGTGAAAACAGTGCATGCAGCGGGGAGGGGGGGTGGGTGTCTGGCAGCTAAGGGGCAGCAGGCATCCCGCTTGAAAGTGGGGTCAAGACTCTTTTGTCCTCAGGCCCCATGGACCACATGCACACACAACCTCTGGACCTGCAGCTTCAGAGAAGTGCAAAAGACACAGAGGCAAAACCCTGGGGACTTCTCGAATGAATGGTGCTCTGTCGAGGTTTGGCTGGCTGGCAGTGGCCTAGGCCCACACAGGCCCTAGGGAGGCCTGGCAGAGCCTGGGATGGGTCCCAAACTAGCAGTGCCCAGGGCAAGCCTGGGACTGCAGGCCAGGCTGCAGGCTCATTCCAGCTTGGGCCTGGTGCAGAGAGCCTTGGGCTAGGACTTCCAGGGGGAATGGTCAGCACAGTGGCTTTTGCCTGAAATCCAGGTTCCTCCCTCGGGCCGCCCTGCCTGTCAGACCCACACTCCCTAGAAGTGTGTTCCTGAGGCAGTTGGACACTTGGGAAAGTGGAGGCTCCCCCAGCATGGGAGACCTGCCTAGAAGCTTGCTCTGGGTGCAAAGAGGATTCCCTGCACCTGTGGCGCTTGGGAGAGCTTTTCTGCACACAGGAGACTCTTGGTACACACAGTGTTTCCCCATGGAAAGCACTGTGAGAAAGAGTCACTGCCAGGGATGCACGGAACTCTCCCATTGAAGCCTTCCATGCAGCAGGCTGTCCTAGACTCGGCAGCAGGCCTTGGTGGCTGGAGAGGCTGCAGCTCCTCTGGAGGCTCTGGGGCAATTGGCACACCCCTCCAAGGAAATGAGGCTTGTGGAATGAGCTCCTTGCAAAGAAAGGCAAGCAGCCTGCTCCTTTCAATGTGACACACGTGTGGGGAGAGAGGCTTGGCAGCAGAGAAGAAGCAAGAGTGCAGCCAGGGAGGGGATTTGCATGCAGCTTGGAAGCCCCAGATCTCCTGCTTTGCAACCAGGGAGTGCCAGCTCTGCCCATCAGACCCCATTCCCTATTTGACACCCAGCTTCAGGATCTGCCCTTTCCCAGCCTTAAAACCACACCCAGGCTGCACACCGAGCCCTACCAAGGGGGACCTTTGCTCTCCAGATGGGTTGAATGGCATGACTGTGTCAGTGGAGAAAAGGCCCTAGGAGGCCTTCAGGGGACTGCCACAACATAGCAGTGCTCAGGAAAAGGCACTCTCCTTTCTGTAGGGCGGATGCACACTGGAGTTTCTGCTTGAGGCAAGGATAGCTCAGCTAGGCGATCCCTGGCTGAAGGCAAAGCAGAGAGCTTTTTGGTGGAGCGCTGGCACCATCTGCTGGCCGACAAGCATGGAAGGAAAATGCTCGCTCCAAATGAGTTCCTGAGGACATTTCCAAGCAGGAGGTAGGCTGGCTCCAAAAGCTTAGAGAGTCCTGCTTAGGACGACTCTTCAGCAACAGAGTGGGTGCCAAGGGCATGTGGGTTGGAGGGTGCTCGGAAGCTTCAGGGGAGGTTTTCAGCACCCAGTGCTCTCCGATGGAACACACTGCAGGCCCGCGCATCCATGAACCCCTGCAAGGCTTTGGAGTGGGAAAGCTGTGCTTAGCAGAGGGCTCCCTGCCAAATGCTGCAGGCCTATGTGGATGGCGAAGCTGCAGCTGTCTTGCAGTCTGCTTGTCCAGAGGTGTGTGTGCCCTGGTCCAGAGTGCTGTAGGAGGAGCTCCTAGCAACGGGAGAGCAAGCCGCTTGTTTCCTTGGCATAGACTGGCCTGTGCACACAGAGGCCTGCCAGCAGTGAAGACAATGCAGGCAGCAAGAGAGGTGGCAGGCAGCTAAGTGGTGGCAGGCATCCTGCTTGAAAGTGCGGTCATGACTGTTTTGTCCTCAGGCCCCAGTGTCCACGTGCACACACTGCCTCTGGACCTGCAGCTTCTGAGCAGTGCACGAGACACACAGGAAACACCCTGGGGCCTTCTCGAATGAACGCTGCTCCATCGAGGTCCTGCTGGCTGGCAGTGGCCTAGGCCAGCAAAGGCCCTAGGGAGGCCGGGCTGAGGCTGGGATGGTTCCCGACGTAGCAGTGCCCAGGGCAAGCCTGGGACTAGAGGCCAGGCTACAGGCTCATTCCAGCTTAGGCCTGGTGCAGAGAGCCTTCAGCTAAGACTTCCAGGGGGAATGGTAAGCGCAGTGGGTTTTGCCTGCAATCCTCGTTCCTCACTCGCGCCGAACTGCCTGTTAGCCCACACTCGCTAGAAGTGTGTTCCTGAGGCAGTTGGACGGTTGGGGAAGTGGAGGCTCCCCCAGCATGGGAGGCCTGCCTAGAACCTTGCTCTGGGTACAGAGAGGATTCCCTGCACCTCTGGCGCTGGGGAGAGATTTTCTGCACACAGGAGACACTTGGCACACACAGTGTTTCCCCATGAAATGCACTGTGAGAAAGAATCTCTGCCAGGGATGCATGGCACTCTCCCATCGAAGCCCTCCATGCAGCAAGTAGTCATGGACTCAAGTGCAGGCCTTGGTGGCTGGAGAGACTGCAGCTCCTCTGGAGGCTCCGTGGCAATTGGCACACCCCTCCAAGGAAATGAGGCTTGTGGGATGAGCACTTTGCAAAGAATTGCAAGCAGCCTGCTCCTTTCGATGAGACACATGTGTGGGGTGAGAGGCTTGGCAGCAGAGAAGAAGCAAGAGGGCAACCAGGGAGGGGATTTGCATGCAGCTTGGAGGCCCCATATTTCCTGCTTCACAACCAGGGAGTGCCAGGTCTGCCCATCATGCTCCATTACCAGGTGGGCACCCAGTTTCAGGATCTGCCCTTTCCCAGCCATGAAACCACACCCAGGCTGCACCCTGAGCCCTGCCAAGGGGGACCTTTGCTCGCCAATTGGGCTGAATTGCATGACTGTGTCAGGGGAGAGAAGGCCCAAGATGGCCTTCAGGGAACTGCCTCAACATAGCCCCACTCAGGATAAGGCAATCGTCTTTCTGTGACCGGATGCACACTGGAGTTTCTGCTTGAGGCAGAGAAGCTCAGCTAGGCGATCCCTGGCTGAAGGCAAAGCAGAGAGTTTTTCAGTGGAGCACTGGCACCATCTGCCGGCCGACAAGCATGGAAGGAGAATCCTCACTCCAAATGAGTTCCTGAGGAGCTTTCCAAGCAGCAGGCAGGCTGCCTCCAGAAGCTTAGAGAGTCCTGCTTCGGACTACCCTCCGGCAACAGAGTGGGTGCCAAGGGCATGTGGGTTGGAGGGTGCTTGGAAGCCACAGGCGAAGCTTTGGGCACCCAGTGCTCTCTGATGGAAAACACGGCAGGTGCGAGCATCCATGAAATCCTGCAAGGCTTTGGAGTGGGAAAGCTGTGCTTAGCAGAAGTCTCCCTGCCAAGAGCTGCAGGCCTTTGTGGATGGCAAAGCTGCAGCTGTCTTGCAGGCTGCTGGTCCAGGGGCGTGTGTGCCCTGGTCCAGAGTGCTGTAGGAGGAGCTCCTAGCGAGGGGTGAGCAAGCACCTTGTTTCCTTGGCATAGACTGGCCTGTGCACACAGAGGCCTGCCATGGTGAAAACAGTGCATGCAGCGGGGAGGGGGGGTGGGTGTCTGGCAGCTAAGGGGCAGCAGGCATCCCGCTTGAAAGTGGGGTCAAGACTCTTTTGTCCTCAGGCCCCATGGACCACATGCACACACAACCTCTGGACCTGCAGCTTCAGAGAAGTGCAAAAGACACAGAGGCAAAACCCTGGGGACTTCTCGAATGAATGGTGCTCTGTCGAGGTTTGGCTGGCTGGCAGTGGCCTAGGCCCACACAGGCCCTAGGGAGGCCTGGCAGAGCCTGGGATGGGTCCCAAACTAGCAGTGCCCAGGGCAAGCCTGGGACTGCAGGCCAGGCTGCAGGCTCATTCCAGCTTGGGCCTGGTGCAGAGAGCCTTGGGCTAGGACTTCCAGGGGGAATGGTCAGCACAGTGGCTTTTGCCTGAAATCCAGGTTCCTCCCTCGGGCCGCCCTGCCTGTCAGACCCACACTCCCTAGAAGTGTGTTCCTGAGGCAGTTGGACACTTGGGAAAGTGGAGGCTCCCCCAGCATGGGAGACCTGCCTAGAAGCTTGCTCTGGGTGCAAAGAGGATTCCCTGCACCTGTGGCGCTTGGGAGAGCTTTTCTGCACACAGGAGACTCTTGGTACACACAGTGTTTCCCCATGGAAAGCACTGTGAGAAAGAGTCACTGCCAGGGATGCACGGAACTCTCCCATTGAAGCCTTCCATGCAGCAGGCTGTCCTAGACTCGGCAGCAGGCCTTGGTGGCTGGAGAGGCTGCAGCTCCTCTGGAGGCTCTGGGGCAATTGGCACACCCCTCCAAGGAAATGAGGCTTGTGGAATGAGCTCCTTGCAAAGAAAGGCAAGCAGCCTGCTCCTTTCAATGTGACACACGTGTGGGGAGAGAGGCTTGGCAGCAGAGAAGAAGCAAGAGTGCAGCCAGGGAGGGGATTTGCATGCAGCTTGGAAGCCCCAGATCTCCTGCTTTGCAACCAGGGAGTGCCAGCTCTGCCCATCAGACCCCATTCCCTATTTGACACCCAGCTTCAGGATCTGCCCTTTCCCAGCCTTAAAACCACACCCAGGCTGCACACCGAGCCCTACCAAGGGGGACCTTTGCTCTCCAGATGGGTTGAATGGCATGACTGTGTCAGTGGAGAAAAGGCCCTAGGAGGCCTTCAGGGGACTGCCACAACATAGCAGTGCTCAGGAAAAGGCACTCTCCTTTCTGTAGGGCGGATGCACACTGGAGTTTCTGCTTGAGGCAAGGATAGCTCAGCTAGGCGATCCCTGGCTGAAGGCAAAGCAGAGAGCTTTTTGGTGGAGCGCTGGCACCATCTGCTGGCCGACAAGCATGGAAGGAAAATGCTCGCTCCAAATGAGTTCCTGAGGACATTTCCAAGCAGGAGGTAGGCTGGCTCCAAAAGCTTAGAGAGTCCTGCTTAGGACGACTCTTCAGCAACAGAGTGGGTGCCAAGGGCATGTGGGTTGGAGGGTGCTCGGAAGCTTCAGGGGAGGTTTTCAGCACCCAGTGCTCTCCGATGGAACACACTGCAGGCCCGCGCATCCATGAACCCCTGCAAGGCTTTGGAGTGGGAAAGCTGTGCTTAGCAGAGGGCTCCCTGCCAAATGCTGCAGGCCTATGTGGATGGCGAAGCTGCAGCTGTCTTGCAGTCTGCTTGTCCAGAGGTGTGTGTGCCCTGGTCCAGAGTGCTGTAGGAGGAGCTCCTAGCAACGGGAGAGCAAGCCGCTTGTTTCCTTGGCATAGACTGGCCTGTGCACACAGAGGCCTGCCAGCAGTGAAGACAATGCAGGCAGCAAGAGAGGTGGCAGGCAGCTAAGTGGTGGCAGGCATCCTGCTTGAAAGTGCGGTCATGACTGTTTTGTCCTCAGGCCCCAGTGTCCACGTGCACACACTGCCTCTGGACCTGCAGCTTCTGAGCAGTGCACGAGACACACAGGAAACACCCTGGGGCCTTCTCGAATGAACGCTGCTCCATCGAGGTCCTGCTGGCTGGCAGTGGCCTAGGCCAGCAAAGGCCCTAGGGAGGCCGGGCTGAGGCTGGGATGGTTCCCGACGTAGCAGTGCCCAGGGCAAGCCTGGGACTAGAGGCCAGGCTACAGGCTCATTCCAGCTTAGGCCTGGTGCAGAGAGCCTTCAGCTAAGACTTCCAGGGGGAATGGTAAGCGCAGTGGGTTTTGCCTGCAATCCTCGTTCCTCACTCGCGCCGAACTGCCTGTTAGCCCACACTCGCTAGAAGTGTGTTCCTGAGGCAGTTGGACGGTTGGGGAAGTGGAGGCTCCCCCAGCATGGGAGGCCTGCCTAGAACCTTGCTCTGGGTACAGAGAGGATTCCCTGCACCTCTGGCGCTGGGGAGAGATTTTCTGCACACAGGAGACACTTGGCACACACAGTGTTTCCCCATGAAATGCACTGTGAGAAAGAATCTCTGCCAGGGATGCATGGCACTCTCCCATCGAAGCCCTCCATGCAGCAAGTAGTCATGGACTCAAGTGCAGGCCTTGGTGGCTGGAGAGACTGCAGCTCCTCTGGAGGCTCCGTGGCAATTGGCACACCCCTCCAAGGAAATGAGGCTTGTGGGATGAGCACTTTGCAAAGAATTGCAAGCAGCCTGCTCCTTTCGATGAGACACATGTGTGGGGTGAGAGGCTTGGCAGCAGAGAAGAAGCAAGAGGGCAACCAGGGAGGGATTTGCATGCAGCTTGGAGGCCCCATATTTCCTGCTTCACAACCAGGGAGTGCCAGGTCTGCCCATCATGCTCCATTACCAGGTGGGCACCCAGTTTCAGGATCTGCCCTTTCCCAGCCATGAAACCACACCCAGGCTGCACCCTGAGCCCTGCCAAGGGGGACCTTTGCTCGCCAATTGGGCTGAATTGCATGACTGTGTCAGGGGAGAGAAGGCCCAAGATGGCCTTCAGGGAACTGCCTCAACATAGCCCCACTCAGGATAAGGCAATCGTCTTTCTGTGACCGGATGCACACTGGAGTTTCTGCTTGAGGCAGAGAAGCTCAGCTAGGCGATCCCTGGCTGAAGGCAAAGCAGAGAGTTTTTCAGTGGAGCACTGGCACCATCTGCCGGCCGACAAGCATGGAAGGAGAATCCTCACTCCAAATGAGTTCCTGAGGAGCTTTCCAAGCAGCAGGCAGGCTGCCTCCAGAAGCTTAGAGAGTCCTGCTTCGGACTACCCTCCGGCAACAGAGTGGGTGCCAAGGGCATGTGGGTTGGAGGGTGCTTGGAAGCCACAGGCGAAGCTTTGGGCACCCAGTGCTCTCTGATGGAAAACACGGCAGGTGCGAGCATCCATGAAATCCTGCAAGGCTTTGGAGTGGGAAAGCTGTGCTTAGCAGAAGTCTCCCTGCCAAGAGCTGCAGGCCTTTGTGGATGGCAAAGCTGCAGCTGTCTTGCAGGCTGCTGGTCCAGGGGCGGTGTGCCCTGGTCCAGAGTGCTGTAGGAGGAGCTCCTAGCGAGGGGTGAGCAAGCACCTTGTTTCCTTGGCATAGACTGGCCTGTGCACACAGAGGCCTGCCATGGTGAAAACAGTGCATGCAGCGGGGAGGGGGGGTGGGGTGTCTGGCAGCTAAGGGGCAGCAGGCATCCCGCTTGAAAGTGGGGTCAAGACTCTTTTGTCCTCAGGCCCCATGGACCACATGCACACACAACCTCTGGACCTGCAGCTTCAGAGAAGTGCAAAAGACACAGAGGCAAAACCCTGGGGACTTCTCGACTGATGC
>NW_026648602.1:0-29291 GCF_030028045.1 Hippopotamus amphibius kiboko | reverse complement strand
TGTCTCATTGAAAGGAGCAGGCTGCTTGCCATTCTTTGGAAAGAGCTCATCACACTAGCCTCATTTCCTTGGAGGGGTGTGCCAATTGCCCCTGAGCCTCCAGAGGAGCTGCAGTGTCTCCAGCTACCAAAGCCTGCAGCCGAGTCCATGAAAGCCTGCTGCATGGAGGGCTTCGAAGGGAGAGTGCCATGCATCCGGGATGGCGACTCTTTCTCACAGTACTTTCCGAGGGGAGAAACTGTGTTTGCCAAGTGTCTCCTGTGTGCAGAAATGCTCTCCCCAGTGCCAGAGGTGCAGGGAATCCTCTTTGCACCCAGGGCAATGTTCAAGGCAGGCGTCCCATGCTGGGTGAGCCTCCACTTGCCCTATTGTCCAACTGCCTCAGGAACACACGTCTAGCAAGTGTGGGCTAACAGGCTGTTTGGCGAGTGTTAGGAACGAGGATTGCAGGCAAAAATCAGTACGCATACCATTCCCCATGAAAGTCTTAGCTGAAGGCTCTCTGCACCAGGCCCAAGCTGGAATGAGCCTGCAGCCTGGCCTCCAGTCCCAGGCTTGCCCTGGGCACTGCTAGGTCAGGAACCATCCCAGCCTCAGCGTGGCCTCCCTAGGGCCTTTGCTGGCCTAGGCCACTGCCAGCCAGCAGGACCTCGATGGAGCACCGTTCATTCGAGAAGGCCCCAGGGTGTTGCTTGTGTTTCTCTTGCACTGCTCGGAAGCTGCAGGTCCAGAGGCAGTGTGTGCACGTGGACACTGGGGCCTGAGGACAAAACAGTCATGACCCCACTTTCAAGCAGGACGCCTGCCGCCACTTAGCTGCCTGCCACCCCTCTTGCTGCCTGCGTTGTCTTCACTGCTGACAGGCCTCTGTGTGCACAGGCCATTCTATGCCAAGGAAACAAGGTGCTTGCTCTCCCGTTGCTAGGAGCTCCTCCTACAGCACTCTGGACCAGGGCACACGCACCTCTGGACAAGCAGACTGCAAGACAGCTGCAGCTTCGCCATCCACATAGGCCTGCAGCATTTGGCAGGGAGCCCTCTGCTAAGCACAGCTTTCCCACTCCAAAGCCTTGCAGGAGTTCATGGATGCTCGCGCCTGCAGTGTGTTCCATCGGAGAGCACTGGATGCTGAAAACCTCCCCTGCAGCTTCCGAGCACCCTCCAACCCACATGCCCTTGGCACCCACTCTGTTGCCGGAGGATAGTCCGAAGCAGGACTCTCTAAGCTTCTGGAGGCAGCCTGCCTGCTGCTTGGAAAGCTCCTCAGGACCTCATTTGGAGTGAGGATTCTCCTTCCATGCTTGTCGGCCGGCAGATGGTGCCAGCGCTCCACCGAAAAACTCTCTGCTTTGCCTTCAGCCAGGGATCGCCTAGCTGAGCTTCTTTGCCTCAAGCAGATACTCCATTGTGCATCCGGTCACAGAAAGAGGAGTGCCTTTCCTGAGCGGGGCTATGTTGAGGCAGTTCCCTGAAGGCCTCCTAGGGCCTTCTCTCCCCTGACACAGTCATGCAATTCAGCCCACCTGGCGGGCAAGGGTCCCCCTTGGCAGGGCTCAGGGTGCAGCCTGGGTGTGGTTTCATGGCTGGGAAAGGGCAGATCCTGAAACTGGGTGCCCAGCTGGTAATGGAGCATGATGGGCAGACCTGGCACTCCCTGCTTGCGAAGCAGGAGATATGGAGCCTCCAAGCTGCATGCAAATCCAATCCCTCATTGCCCTCTTGCTTCTTCTCTGCTGTCAAGTCTCTCTCCCCACACATGTGTCTCATCAAAAGGAGCAGGCTGCTTGCAATTCTTTGCAAAGTGCTCATCCCACAAGCCTCATTTCCTTGGAGGGGTGTGCCAATTGCCCCGGAGCCTCCAGAGGAGCTGCAGTCTCTCCAGCCACCAAGGCCTGCACTCGAGTCCATGACAGCTTGCTGCATGGAGGGCTTCGATGGGAGAGTGCCATGCATCCCTGGCAGAGATTCTTCCTCACAGTGCTTTCCATGGGGAAACACTGTGTGTGCCAAGTGTCTCCTGTGTGCAGAAAATCTCACCGCAGCGCCAGAGGTGCAGGGAATCCTCTTTGCAGCCAGAGCAAGGTTCTAGGCAGACCTCCCATGCTGGGAGAGCCTCCACTTCCCCAACTGTCCAACTGCCTCAGGAACACACTTCTAGGGAGTGTGTGCTGAAAGGCAGGGGGCTCCGAGTGAGGAACATGGATTTCAGGCAAAAACCACTGTGCTGACTATACCCCATGGAAGTCCTAGCTGAAGGCTTTCTGCACCAGGCCCAAGCTGGAATGAGCCTGCAGCCTGGCCTCCAGTCCCAGGCTTGCCCTGAGCACTGCTAGGTCGGGACCCATCCCAGCCTCAGCCTGGCCTCCCTAGGACCTGTGCTGGCCTAGGCCCCTGCCAGCAAGCAGGACCTTGATGGAACACCGTTCACTAGAGAAGGCACCTGGGTGTTTCCTGTGTGTCTCTTGCACTGCTCAGAAGCTGCAGGTCCAGAGGCTGTGCTTGCACACGGCCACAGGGGCCGGAGAACAAGAGAGTCATGAGCCCACTTTCAAGTGAGACGCCTGCTGCCCCTTATCTGCCTGCCACAAGCCCTTGCTGCCTGCGCTGTCTGCACGTCTGCAGGCCTCAGGGTGCACAGGCCAGTCTATGCCAAGGAAACAAGGTGCTTGCTCGCCCCTTGCTAGGAGCTCCTCCTACAGCACTCCGGACCTGGGCACACACGCCCCTGGACCAGCAGCCTCAAGGCAGCTGCTGCTTCAGCATCCACAAAGGCCTGCAGCACTTGGCAGGGAGCCTTCTGCTAAGCACAGCTTTCCCACTCCAAAGCCTTGCAGGAATTCATGGATGCTCGGGCCTGCAGTGTTTTCCATCAGAGAGCACCGGGTGCCCAAAGCCTCCCCTGCGACTTCTGAGCACCCTCCAACCCACATGCCCTTGGCACCCACCCTGTTGCCAGAGGGTAGTCCTAAGCAGGACTTTCTAAACTATTGCAGCCATGCTGCCTCCTGCTTGGAAAGCACTTCAGGAACTCATTTGCAGCGAGGTTTCTCCTCCCATGCTTGTCGGCCAGCAGATGGGGCCAGCGCTCCACTGAAAAACTCTCTGCTTTGCCTTCAGCCAGGGATCACCTAGCTGAGCTTCCTTGCCTCAAGCGGAAACTCCAGTGTGCATCCGGCCTACAGAAAGGAGACTGCCTTTTCCTGAGCACTGCTATGTCGTGGCAGTTCCCGGAAGGCCTCCTAGGTCCTTCTTTCCCCTGACACAGTCATGCCATTCAGCCCACCTGGCGAGCAAAGTTCCAACTTGGCAGGGCTCAGGGTGCAGCCTGGGTGTGGTTTCATAGCTGGGAAAGGGCAGATCCTGAATCTGGGTGCCCACTAGGGAATGGGGCCTGACAGGCAGAGCTGGCATTCCCTGGTTTCGAATCAGGAGGTCTGGGGACTTCAAGCTGTGTGCAAATCCCTCCCTGGCTGCCCTCTTGCTTCTTCTCTGCTGCCAAGCATCTCTCCCCACACGTGTGTCTCATTGAAAGGAGCAGGCTGCTTGCCATTCTTTGGAAAGAGCTCATCACACTAGCCTCATTTCCTTGGAGGGGTGTGCCAATTGCCCCTGAGCCTCCAGAGGAGCTGCAGTGTCTCCAGCTACCAAAGCCTGCAGCCGAGTCCATGAAAGCCTGCTGCATGGAGGGCTTCGAAGGGAGAGTGCCATGCATCCGGGATGGCGACTCTTTCTCACAGTACTTTCCGAGGGGAGAAACTGTGTTTGCCAAGTGTCTCCTGTGTGCAGAAATGCTCTCCCCAGTGCCAGAGGTGCAGGGAATCCTCTTTGCACCCAGGGCAATGTTCAAGGCAGGCGTCCCATGCTGGGTGAGCCTCCACTTGCCCTATTGTCCAACTGCCTCAGGAACACACGTCTAGCAAGTGTGGGCTAACAGGCTGTTTGGCGAGAGTTAGGAACGAGGATTGCAGGCAAAAATCACTACGCATACCATTCCCCATGGAAGTCTTAGCTGAAGGCTCTCTGCACCAGGCCCAAGCTGGAATGAGCCTGCAGCCTGGCCTCCAGTCCCAGGCTTGCCCTGGGCACTGCTAGGTCAGGAACCATCCCAGCCTCAGCGTGGCCTCCCTAGGGCCTTTGCTGGCCTAGGCCACTGCCAGCCAGCAGGACCTCGATGGAGCACCGTTCATTCGAGAAGGCCCCAGGGTGTTGCTTGTGTTTCTCTTGCACTGCTCGGAAGCTGCAGGTCCAGAGGCAGTGTGTGCACGTGGACACTGGGGCCTGAGGACAAAACAGTCATGACCCCACTTTCAAGCAGGACGCCTGCCGCCACTTAGCTGCCTGCCACCCCTCTTGCTGCCTGTGTTGTCTTCACTGCTGACAGGCCTCTGTGTGCACAGGCCATTCTATGCCAAGGAAACAAGGTGCTTGCTCTCCCGTTGCTAGGAGCTCCTCCTACAGCACTCTGGACCAGGGCACACGCACCTCTGGACAAGCAGACTGCAAGACAGCTGCAGCTTCGCCATCCACATAGGCCTGCAGCATTTGGCAGGGAGCCCTCTGCTAAGCACAGCTTTCCCACTCCAAAGCCTTGCAGGAGTTCATGGATGCTCGCGCCTGCAGTGTGTTCCATCGGAGAGCACTGGATGCTGAAAACCTCCCCTGCAGCTTCCGAGCACCCTCCAACCCACATGCCCTTGGCACCCACTCTGTTGCCGGAGGATAGTCCGAAGCAGGACTCTCTAAGCTTCTGGAGGCAGCCTGCCTGCTGCTTGGAAAGCTCCTCAGGACCTCATTTGGAGTGAGGATTCTCCTTCCATGCTTGTCGGCCGGCAGATGGTGCCAGCGCTCCACCGAAAAACTCTCTGCTTTGCCTTCAGCCAGGGATCGCCTAGCTGAGCTTCTTTGCCTCAAGCAGATACTCCATTGTGCATCCGGTCACAGAAAGAGGAGTGCCTTTCCTGAGCGGGGCTATGTTGAGGCAGTTCCCTGAAGGCCTCCTAGGGCCTTCTCTCCCCTGACACAGTCATGCAATTCAGCCCACCTGGCGGGCAAGGGTCCCCCTTGGCAGGGCTCAGGGTGCAGCCTGGGTGTGGTTTCATGGCTGGGAAAGGGCAGATCCTGAAACTGGGTGCCCAGCTGGTAATGGAGCATGATGGGCAGACCTGGCACTCCCTGCTTGCGAAGCAGGAGATATGGAGCCTCCAAGCTGCATGCAAATCCAATCCCTCATTGCCCTCTTGCTTCTTCTCTGCTGTCAAGTCTCTCTCCCCACACATGTGTCTCATCAAAAGGAGCAGGCTGCTTGCAATTCTTTGCAAAGTGCTCATCCCACAAGCCTCATTTCCTTGGAGGGGTGTGCCAATTGCCCCGGAGCCTCCAGAGGAGCTGCAGTCTCTCCAGCCACCAAGGCCTGCACTCGAGTCCATGACAGCTTGCTGCATGGAGGGCTTCGATGGGAGAGTGCCATGCATCCCTGGCAGAGATTCTTCCTCACAGTGCTTTCCATGGGGAAACACTGTGTGTGCCAAGTGTCTCCTGTGTGCAGAAAATCTCACCGCAGCGCCAGAGGTGCAGGGAATCCTCTTTGCAGCCAGAGCAAGGTTCTAGGCAGACCTCCCATGCTGGGAGAGCCTCCACTTCCCCAACTGTCCAACTGCCTCAGGAACACACTTCTAGGGAGTGTGTGCTGAAAGGCAGGGGGCTCCGAGTGAGGAACATGGATTTCAGGCAAAAACCACTGTGCTGACTATACCCCATGGAAGTCCTAGCTGAAGGCTTTCTGCACCAGGCCCAAGCTGGAATGAGCCTGCAGCCTGGCCTCCAGTCCCAGGCTTGCCCTGAGCACTGCTAGGTCGGGACCCATCCCAGCCTCAGCCTGGCCTCCCTAGGACCTGTGCTGGCCTAGGCCCCTGCCAGCAAGCAGGACCTTGATGGAACACCGTTCACTAGAGAAGGCACCTGGGTGTTTCCTGTGTGTCTCTTGCACTGCTCAGAAGCTGCAGGTCCAGAGGCTGTGCTTGCACACGGCCACAGGGGCCGGAGAACAAGAGAGTCATGAGCCCACTTTCAAGTGAGACGCCTGCTGCCCCTTATCTGCCTGCCACAAGCCCTTGCTGCCTGCGCTGTCTGCACGTCTGCAGGCCTCAGGGTGCACAGGCCAGTCTATGCCAAGGAAACAAGGTGCTTGCTCGCCCCTTGCTAGGAGCTCCTCCTACAGCACTCCGGACCTGGGCACACACGCCCCTGGACCAGCAGCCTCAAGGCAGCTGCTGCTTCAGCATCCACAAAGGCCTGCAGCACTTGGCAGGGAGCCTTCTGCTAAGCACAGCTTTCCCACTCCAAAGCCTTGCAGGAATTCATGGATGCTCGGGCCTGCAGTGTTTTCCATCAGAGAGCACCGGGTGCCCAAAGCCTCCCCTGCGACTTCTGAGCACCCTCCAACCCACATGCCCTTGGCACCCACCCTGTTGCCAGAGGGTAGTCCTAAGCAGGACTTTCTAAACTATTGGAGCCATGCTGCCTCCTGCTTGGAAAGCACTTCAGGAACTCATTTGCAGCGAGGTTTCTCCTCCCATGCTTGTCGGCCAGCAGATGGGGCCAGCGCTCCACTGAAAAACTCTCTGCTTTGCCTTCAGCCAGGGATCACCTAGCTGAGCTTCCTTGCCTCAAGCGGAAACTCCAGTGTGCATCCGGCCTACAGAAAGGAGACTGCCTTTTCCTGAGCACTGCTATGTCGTGGCAGCTCCCGGAAGGCCTCCTAGGTCCTTCTTTCCCCTGACACAGTCATGCCATTCAGCCCACCTGGCGAGCAAAGTTCCAACTTGGCAGGGCTCAGGGTGCAGCCTGGGTGTGGTTTCATAGCTGGGAAAGGGCAGATCCTGAATCTGGGTGCCCACTAGGGAATGGGGCCTGACAGGCAGAGCTGGCATTCCCTGGTTTCGAATCAGGAGGTCTGGGGACTTCAAGCTGTGTGCAAATCCCTCCCTGGCTGCCCTCTTGCTTCTTCTCTGCTGCCAAGCATCTCTCCCCACACGTGTGTCTCATTGAAAGGAGCAGGCTGCTTGCCATTCTTTGGAAAGAGCTCATCACACTAGCCTCATTTCCTTGGAGGGGTGTGCCAATTGCCCCTGAGCCTCCAGAGGAGCTGCAGTGTCTCCAGCTACCAAAGCCTGCAGGCGAGTCCATGAAAGCCTGCTGCATGGAGGGCTTCGAAGGGAGAGTGCCATGCATCCGGGATGGCGACTCTTTCTCACAGTACTTTCCGAGGGGAGAAACTGTGTTTGCCAAGTGTCTCCTGTGTGCAGAAATGCTCTCCCCAGTGCCAGAGGTGCAGGGAATCCTCTTTGCACCCAGGGCAATGTTCAAGGCAGGCGTCCCATGCTGGGTGAGCCTCCACTTGCCCTATTGTCCAACTGCCTCAGGAACACACGTCTAGCAAGTGTGGGCTAACAGGCTGTTTGGCGAGAGTTAGGAACGAGGATAGCAGGCAAAAATCAGTACGCATACCATTCCCCATGGAAGTCTTAGCTGAAGGCTCTCTGCACCAGGCCCAAGCTGGAATGAGCCTGCAGCCTGGCCTCCAGTCCCAGGCTTGCCCTGGGCACTGCTAGGTCAGGAACCATCCCAGCCTCAGCGTGGCCTCCCTAGGGCCTTTGCTGGCCTAGGCCACTGCCAGCCAGCAGGACCTCGATGGAGCACCGTTCATTCGAGAAGGCCCCAGGGTGTTGCTTGTGTTTCTCTTGCACTGCTCGGAAGCTGCAGGTCCAGAGGCAGTGTGTGCACGTGGACACTGGGGCCTGAGGACAAAACAGTCATGACCCCACTTTCAAGCAGGACGCCTGCCGCCACTTAGCTGCCTGCCACCCCTCTTGCTGCCTGCGTTGTCTTCACTGCTGACAGGCCTCTGTGTGCACAGGCCATTCTATGCCAAGGAAACAAGGTGCTTGCTCTCCCGTTGCTAGGAGCTCCTCCTACAGCACTCTGGACCAGGGCACACGCACCTCTGGACAAGCAGACTGCAAGACAGCTGCAGCTTCGCCATCCACATAGGCCTGCAGCATTTGGCAGGGAGCCCTCTGCTAAGCACAGCTTTCCCACTCCAAAGCCTTGCAGGAGTTCATGGATGCTCGCGCCTGCAGTGTGTTCCATCGGAGAGCACTGGATGCTGAAAACCTCCCCTGCAGCTTCCGAGCACCCTCCAACCCACATGCCCTTGGCACCCACTCTGTTGCCGGAGGATAGTCCGAAGCAGGACTCTCTAAGCTTCTGGAGGCAGCCTGCCTGCTGCTTGGAAAGCTCCTCAGGACCTCATTTGGAGTGAGGATTCTCCTTCCATGCTTGTCGGCCGGCAGATGGTGCCAGCGCTCCACCGAAAAACTCTCTGCTTTGCCTTCAGCCAGGGATCGCCTAGCTGAGCTTCTTTGCCTCAAGCAGATACTCCATTGTGCATCCGGTCACAGAAAGAGGAGTGCCTTTCCTGAGCGGGGCTATGTTGAGGCAGTTCCCTGAAGGCCTCCTAGGGCCTTCTCTCCCCTGACACAGTCATGCAATTCAGCCCACCTGGCGGGCAAGGGTCCCCCTTGGCAGGGCTCAGGGTGCAGCCTGGGTGTGGTTTCATGGCTGGGAAAGGGCAGATCCTGAAACTGGGTGCCCAGCTGGTAATGGAGCATGATGGGCAGACCTGGCACTCCCTGCTTGCGAAGCAGGAGATATGGAGCCTCCAAGCTGCATGCAAATCCAATCCCTCATTGCCCTCTTGCTTCTTCTCTGCTGTCAAGTCTCTCTCCCCACACATGTGTCTCATCAAAAGGAGCAGGCTGCTTGCAATTCTTTGCAAAGTGCTCATCCCACAAGCCTCATTTCCTTGGAGGGGTGTGCCAATTGCCCCGGAGCCTCCAGAGGAGCTGCAGTCTCTCCAGCCACCAAGGCCTGCACTCGAGTCCATGACAGCTTGCTGCATGGAGGGCTTCGATGGGAGAGTGCCATGCATCCCTGGCAGAGATTCTTCCTCACAGTGCTTTCCATGGGGAAACACTGTGTGTGCCAAGTGTCTCCTGTGTGCAGAAATTCTCACCGCAGCGCCAGAGGTGCAGGGAATCCTCTTTGCAGCCAGAGCAAGGTTCTAGGCAGACCTCCCATGCTGGGAGAGCCTCCACTTCCCCAACTGTCCAACTGCCTCAGGAACACACTTCTAGGGAGTGTGTGCTGAAAGGCAGGGGGCTCCGAGTGAGGAACATGGATTTCAGGCAAAAACCACTGTGCTGACTATACCCCATGGAAGTCCTAGCTGAAGGCTTTCTGCACCAGGCCCAAGCTGGAATGAGCCTGCAGCCTGGCCTCCAGTCCCAGGCTTGCCCTGAGCACTGCTAGGTCGGGACCCATCCCAGCCTCAGCCTGGCCTCCCTAGGACCTGTGCTGGCCTAGGCCCCTGCCAGCAAGCAGGACCTTGATGGAACACCGTTCACTAGAGAAGGCACCTGGGTGTTTCCTGTGTGTCTCTTGCACTGCTCAGAAGCTGCAGGTCCAGAGGCTGTGCTTGCACACGGCCACAGGGGCCGGAGAACAAGAGAGTCATGAGCCCACTTTCAAGTGAGACGCCTGCTGCCCCTTATCTGCCTGCCACAAGCCCTTGCTGCCTGCGCTGTCTGCACGTCTGCAGGCCTCAGGGTGCACAGGCCAGTCTATGCCAAGGAAACAAGGTGCTTGCTCGCCCCTTGCTAGGAGCTCCTCCTACAGCACTCCGGACCTGGGCACACACGCCCCTGGACCAGCAGCCTCAAGGCAGCTGCTGCTTCAGCATCCACAAAGGCCTGCAGCACTTGGCAGGGAGCCTTCTGCTAAGCACAGCTTTCCCACTCCAAAGCCTTGCAGGAATTCATGGATGCTCGGGCCTGCAGTGTTTTCCATCAGAGAGCACCGGGTGCCCAAAGCCTCCCCTGCGACTTCTGAGCACCCTCCAACCCACATGCCCTTGGCACCCACCCTGTTGCCAGAGGGTAGTCCTAAGCAGGACTTTCTAAACTATTGCAGCCATGCTGCCTCCTGCTTGGAAAGCACTTCAGGAACTCATTTGCAGCGAGGTTTCTCCTCCCATGCTTGTCGGCCAGCAGATGGGGCCAGCGCTCCACTGAAAAACTCTCTGCTTTGCCTTCAGCCAGGGATCACCTAGCTGAGCTTCCTTGCCTCAAGCGGAAACTCCAGTGTGCATCCGGCCTACAGAAAGGAGACTGCCTTTTCCTGAGCACTGCTATGTCGTGGCAGCTCCCGGAAGGCCTCCTAGGTCCTTCTTTCCCCTGACACAGTCATGCCATTCAGCCCACCTGGCGAGCAAAGTTCCAACTTGGCAGGGCTCAGGGTGCAGCCTGGGTGTGGTTTCATAGCTGGGAAAGGGCAGATCCTGAATCTGGGTGCCCACTAGGGAATGGGGCCTGACAGGCAGAGCTGGCATTCCCTGGTTTCGAATCAGGAGGTCTGGGGACTTCAAGCTGTGTGCAAATCCCTCCCTGGCTGCCCTCTTGCTTCTTCTCTGCTGCCAAGCATCTCTCCCCACACGTGTGTCTCATTGAAAGGAGCAGGCTGCTTGCCATTCTTTGGAAAGAGCTCATCACACTAGCCTCATTTCCTTGGAGGGGTGTGCCAATTGCCCCTGAGCCTCCAGAGGAGCTGCAGTGTCTCCAGCTACCAAAGCCTGCAGCCGAGTCCATGAAAGCCTGCTGCATGGAGGGCTTCGAAGGGAGAGTGCCATGCATCCGGGATGGCGACTCTTTCTCACAGTACTTTCCGAGGGGAGAAACTGTGTTTGCCAAGTGTCTCCTGTGTGCAGAAATGCTCTCCCCAGTGCCAGAGGTGCAGGGAATCCTCTTTGCACCCAGGGCAATGTTCAAGGCAGGCGTCCCATGCTGGGTGAGCCTCCACTTGCCCTATTGTCCAACTGCCTCAGGAACACACGTCTAGCAAGTGTGGGCTAACAGGCTGTTTGGCGAGAGTTAGGAACGAGGATTGCAGGCAAAAATCACTACGCATACCATTCCCCATGGAAGTCTTAGCTGAAGGCTCTCTGCACCAGGCCCAAGCTGGAATGAGCCTGCAGCCTGGCCTCCAGTCCCAGGCTTGCCCTGGGCACTGCTAGGTCAGGAACCATCCCAGCCTCAGCCTGGCCTCCCTAGGGCCTTTGCTGGCCTAGGCCACTGCCAGCCAGCAGGACCTCGATGGAGCACCGTTCATTCGAGAAGGCCCCAGGGTGTTGCTTGTGTTTCTCTTGCACTGCTCGGAAGCTGCAGGTCCAGAGGCAGTGTGTGCACGTGGACACTGGGGCCTGAGGACAAAACAGTCATGACCCCACTTTCAAGCAGGACGCCTGCCGCCACTTAGCTGCCTGCCACCCCTCTTGCTGCCTGCGTTGTCTTCACTGCTGACAGGCCTCTGTGTGCACAGGCCATTCTATGCCAAGGAAACAAGGTGCTTGCTCTCCCGTTGCTAGGAGCTCCTCCTACAGCACTCTGGACCAGGGCACACGCACCTCTGGACAAGCAGACTGCAAGACAGCTGCAGCTTCACCATCCACATAGGCCTGCAGCATTTGGCAGGGAGCCCTCTGCTAAGCACAGCTTTCCCACTCCAAAGCCTTGCAGGAGTTCATGGATGCTCGCGCCTGCAGTGTGTTCCATCGGAGAGCACTGGATGCTGAAAACCTCCCCTGCAGCTTCCGAGCACCCTCCAACCCACATGCCCTTGGCACCCACTCTGTTGCCGGAGGATAGTCCGAAGCAGGACTCTCTAAGCTTCTGGAGGCAGCCTGCCTGCTGCTTGGAAAGCTCCTCAGGACCTCATTTGGAGTGAGGATTCTCCTTCCATGCTTGTCGGCCGGCAGATGGTGCCAGCGCTCCACCGAAAAACTCTCTGCTTTGCCTTCAGCCAGGGATCGCCTAGCTGAGCTTCTTTGCCTCAAGCAGATACTCCATTGTGCATCCGGTCACAGAAAGAGGAGTGCCTTTCCTGAGCGGGGCTATGTTGAGGCAGTTCCCTGAAGGCCTCCTAGGGCCTTCTCTCCCCTGACACAGTCATGCAATTCAGCCCACCTGGCGGGCAAGGGTCCCCCTTGGCAGGGCTCAGGGTGCAGCCTGGGTGTGGTTTCATGGCTGGGAAAGGGCAGATCCTGAAACTGGGTGCCCAGCTGGTAATGGAGCATGATGGGCAGACCTGGCACTCCCTGCTTGCGAAGCAGGAGATATGGAGCCTCCAAGCTGCATGCAAATCCAATCCCTCATTGCCCTCTTGCTTCTTCTCTGCTGTCAAGTCTCTCTCCCCACACATGTGTCTCATCAAAAGGAGCAGGCTGCTTGCAATTCTTTGCAAAGTGCTCATCCCACAAGCCTCATTTCCTTGGAGGGGTGTGCCAATTGCCCCGGAGCCTCCAGAGGAGCTGCAGTCTCTCCAGCCACCAAGGCCTGCACTCGAGTCCATGACAGCTTGCTGCATGGAGGGCTTCGATGGGAGAGTGCCATGCATCCCTGGCAGAGATTCTTCCTCACAGTGCTTTCCATGGGGAAACACTGTGTGTGCCAAGTGTCTCCTGTGTGCAGAAATTCTCACCGCAGCGCCAGAGGTGCAGGGAATCCTCTTTGCAGCCAGAGCAAGGTTCTAGGCAGACCTCCCATGCTGGGAGAGCCTCCACTTCCCCAACTGTCCAACTGCCTCAGGAACACACTTCTAGGGAGTGTGTGCTGAAAGGCAGGGGGCTCCGAGTGAGGAACATGGATTTCAGGCAAAAACCACTGTGCTGACTATACCCCATGGAAGTCCTAGCTGAAGGCTTTCTGCACCAGGCCCAAGCTGGAATGAGCCTGCAGCCTGGCCTCCAGTCCCAGGCTTGCCCTGAGCACTGCTAGGTCGGGACCCATCCCAGCCTCAGCCTGGCCTCCCTAGGACCTGTGCTGGCCTAGGCCCCTGCCAGCAAGCAGGACCTTGATGGAACACCGTTCACTAGAGAAGGCACCTGGGTGTTTCCTGTGTGTCTCTTGCACTGCTCAGAAGCTGCAGGTCCAGAGGCTGTGCTTGCACACGGCCACAGGGGCCGGAGAACAAGAGAGTCATGAGCCCACTTTCAAGTGAGACGCCTGCTGCCCCTTATCTGCCTGCCACAAGCCCTTGCTGCCTGCGCTGTCTGCACGTCTGCAGGCCTCAGGGTGCACAGGCCAGTCTATGCCAAGGAAACAAGGTGCTTGCTCGCCCCTTGCTAGGAGCTCCTCCTACAGCACTCCGGACCTGGGCACACACGCCCCTGGACCAGCAGCCTCAAGGCAGCTGCTGCTTCAGCATCCACAAAGGCCTGCAGCACTTGGCAGGGAGCCTTCTGCTAAGCACAGCTTTCCCACTCCAAAGCCTTGCAGGAATTCATGGATGCTCGGGCCTGCAGTGTTTTCCATCAGAGAGCACCGGGTGCCCAAAGCCTCCCCTGTGACTTCTGAGCACCCTCCAACCCACATGCCCTTGGCACCCACCCTGTTGCCAGAGGGTAGTCCTAAGCAGGACTTTCTAAACTATTGCAGCCATGCTGCCTCCTGCTTGGAAAGCACTTCAGGAACTCATTTGCAGCGAGGTTTCTCCTCCCATGCTTGTCGGCCAGCAGATGGGGCCAGCGCTCCACTGAAAAACTCTCTGCTTTGCCTTCAGCCAGGGATCACCTAGCTGAGCTTCCTTGCCTCAAGCGGAAACTCCAGTGTGCATCCGGCCTACAGAAAGGAGACTGCCTTTTCCTGAGCACTGCTATGTCGTGGCAGCTCCCGGAAGGCCTCCTAGGTCCTTCTTTCCCCTGACACAGTCATGCCATTCAGCCCACCTGGCGAGCAAAGTTCCAACTTGGCAGGGCTCAGGGTGCAGCCTGGGTGTGGTTTCATAGCTGGGAAAGGGCAGATCCTGAATCTGGGTGCCCACTAGGGAATGGGGCCTGACAGGCAGAGCTGGCATTCCCTGGTTTCGAATCAGGAGGTCTGGGGACTTCAAGCTGTGTGCAAATCCCTCCCTGGCTGCCCTCTTGCTTCTTCTCTGCTGCCAAGCATCTCTCCCCACACGTGTGTCTCATTGAAAGGAGCAGGCTGCTTGCCATTCTTTGGAAAGAGCTCATCACACTAGCCTCATTTCCTTGGAGGGGTGTGCCAATTGCCCCTGAGCCTCCAGAGGAGCTGCAGTGTCTCCAGCTACCAAAGCCTGCAGCCGAGTCCATGAAAGCCTGCTGCATGGAGGGCTTCGAAGGGAGAGTGCCATGCATCCGGGATGGCGACTCTTTCTCACAGTACTTTCCGAGGGGAGAAACTGTGTTTGCCAAGTGTCTCCTGTGTGCAGAAATGCTCTCCCCAGTGCCAGAGGTGCAGGGAATCCTCTTTGCACCCAGGGCAATGTTCAAGGCAGGCGTCCCATGCTGGGTGAGCCTCCACTTGCCCTATTGTCCAACTGCCTCAGGAACACACGTCTAGCAAGTGTGGGCTAACAGGCTGTTTGGCGAGAGTTAGGAACGAGGATTGCAGGCAAAAATCACTACGCATACCATTCCCCATGGAAGTCTTAGCTGAAGGCTCTCTGCACCAGGCCCAAGCTGGAATGAGCCTGCAGCCTGGCCTCCAGTCCCAGGCTTGCCCTGGGCACTGCTAGGTCAGGAACCATCCCAGCCTCAGCCTGGCCTCCCTAGGGCCTTTGCTGGCCTAGGCCACTGCCAGCCAGCAGGACCTCGATGGAGCACCGTTCATTCGAGAAGGCCCCAGGGTGTTGCTTGTGTTTCTCTTGCACTGCTCGGAAGCTGCAGGTCCAGAGGCAGTGTGTGCACGTGGACACTGGGGCCTGAGGACAAAACAGTCATGACCCCACTTTCAAGCAGGACGCCTGCCGCCACTTAGCTGCCTGCCACCCCTCTTGCTGCCTGCGTTGTCTTCACTGCTGACAGGCCTCTGTGTGCACAGGCCATTCTATGCCAAGGAAACAAGGTGCTTGCTCTCCCGTTGCTAGGAGCTCCTCCTACAGCACTCTGGACCAGGGCACACGCACCTCTGGACAAGCAGACTGCAAGACAGCTGCAGCTTCACCATCCACATAGGCCTGCAGCATTTGGCAGGGAGCCCTCTGCTAAGCACAGCTTTCCCACTCCAAAGCCTTGCAGGAGTTCATGGATGCTCGCGCCTGCAGTGTGTTCCATCGGAGAGCACTGGATGCTGAAAACCTCCCCTGCAGCTTCCGAGCACCCTCCAACCCACATGCCCTTGGCACCCACTCTGTTGCCGGAGGATAGTCCGAAGCAGGACTCTCTAAGCTTCTGGAGGCAGCCTGCCTGCTGCTTGGAAAGCTCCTCAGGACCTCATTTGGAGTGAGGATTCTCCTTCCATGCTTGTCGGCCGGCAGATGGTGCCAGCGCTCCACCGAAAAACTCTCTGCTTTGCCTTCAGCCAGGGATCGCCTAGCTGAGCTTCTTTGCCTCAAGCAGATACTCCATTGTGCATCCGGTCACAGAAAGAGGAGTGCCTTTCCTGAGCGGGGCTATGTTGAGGCAGTTCCCTGAAGGCCTCCTAGGGCCTTCTCTCCCCTGACACAGTCATGCAATTCAGCCCACCTGGCGGGCAAGGGTCCCCCTTGGCAGGGCTCAGGGTGCAGCCTGGGTGTGGTTTCATGGCTGGGAAAGGGCAGATCCTGAAACTGGGTGCCCAGCTGGTAATGGAGCATGATGGGCAGACCTGGCACTCCCTGCTTGCGAAGCAGGAGATATGGAGCCTCCAAGCTGCATGCAAATCCAATCCCTCATTGCCCTCTTGCTTCTTCTCTGCTGTCAAGTCTCTCTCCCCACACATGTGTCTCATCAAAAGGAGCAGGCTGCTTGCAATTCTTTGCAAAGTGCTCATCCCACAAGCCTCATTTCCTTGGAGGGGTGTGCCAATTGCCCCGGAGCCTCCAGAGGAGCTGCAGTCTCTCCAGCCACCAAGGCCTGCACTCGAGTCCATGACAGCTTGCTGCATGGAGGGCTTCGATGGGAGAGTGCCATGCATCCCTGGCAGAGATTCTTCCTCACAGTGCTTTCCATGGGGAAACACTGTGTGTGCCAAGTGTCTCCTGTGTGCAGAAATTCTCACCGCAGCGCCAGAGGTGCAGGGAATCCTCTTTGCAGCCAGAGCAAGGTTCTAGGCAGACCTCCCATGCTGGGAGAGCCTCCACTTCCCCAACTGTCCAACTGCCTCAGGAACACACTTCTAGGGAGTGTGTGCTGAAAGGCAGGGGGCTCCGAGTGAGGAACATGGATTTCAGGCAAAAACCACTGTGCTGACTATACCCCATGGAAGTCCTAGCTGAAGGCTTTCTGCACCAGGCCCAAGCTGGAATGAGCCTGCAGCCTGGCCTCCAGTCCCAGGCTTGCCCTGAGCACTGCTAGGTCGGGACCCATCCCAGCCTCAGCCTGGCCTCCCTAGGACCTGTGCTGGCCTAGGCCCCTGCCAGCAAGCAGGACCTTGATGGAACACCGTTCACTAGAGAAGGCACCTGGGTGTTTCCTGTGTGTCTCTTGCACTGCTCAGAAGCTGCAGGTCCAGAGGCTGTGCTTGCACACGGCCACAGGGGCCGGAGAACAAGAGAGTCATGAGCCCACTTTCAAGTGAGACGCCTGCTGCCCCTTATCTGCCTGCCACAAGCCCTTGCTGCCTGCGCTGTCTGCACGTCTGCAGGCCTCAGGGTGCACAGGCCAGTCTATGCCAAGGAAACAAGGTGCTTGCTCGCCCCTTGCTAGGAGCTCCTCCTACAGCACTCCGGACCTGGGCACACACGCCCCTGGACCAGCAGCCTCAAGGCAGCTGCTGCTTCAGCATCCACAAAGGCCTGCAGCACTTGGCAGGGAGCCTTCTGCTAAGCACAGCTTTCCCACTCCAAAGCCTTGCAGGAATTCATGGATGCTCGGGCCTGCAGTGTTTTCCATCAGAGAGCACCGGGTGCCCAAAGCCTCCCCTGTGACTTCTGAGCACCCTCCAACCCACATGCCCTTGGCACCCACCCTGTTGCCAGAGGGTAGTCCTAAGCAGGACTTTCTAAACTATTGCAGCCATGCTGCCTCCTGCTTGGAAAGCACTTCAGGAACTCATTTGCAGCGAGGTTTCTCCTCCCATGCTTGTCGGCCAGCAGATGGGGCCAGCGCTCCACTGAAAAACTCTCTGCTTTGCCTTCAGCCAGGGATCACCTAGCTGAGCTTCCTTGCCTCAAGCGGAAACTCCAGTGTGCATCCGGCCTACAGAAAGGAGACTGCCTTTTCCTGAGCACTGCTATGTCGTGGCAGCTCCCGGAAGGCCTCCTAGGTCCTTCTTTCCCCTGACACAGTCATGCCATTCAGCCCACCTGGCGAGCAAAGTTCCAACTTGGCAGGGCTCAGGGTGCAGCCTGGGTGTGGTTTCATAGCTGGGAAAGGGCAGATCCTGAATCTGGGTGCCCACTAGGGAATGGGGCCTGACAGGCAGAGCTGGCATTCCCTGGTTTCGAATCAGGAGGTCTGGGGACTTCAAGCTGTGTGCAAATCCCTCCCTGGCTGCCCTCTTGCTTCTTCTCTGCTGCCAAGCATCTCTCCCCACACGTGTGTCTCATTGAAAGGAGCAGGCTGCTTGCCATTCTTTGGAAAGAGCTCATCACACTAGCCTCATTTCCTTGGAGGGGTGTGCCAATTGCCCCTGAGCCTCCAGAGGAGCTGCAGTGTCTCCAGCTACCAAAGCCTGCAGCCGAGTCCATGAAAGCCTGCTGCATGGAGGGCTTCGAAGGGAGAGTGCCATGCATCCGGGATGGCGACTCTTTCTCACAGTACTTTCCGAGGGGAGAAACTGTGTTTGCCAAGTGTCTCCTGTGTGCAGAAATGCTCTCCCCAGTGCCAGAGGTGCAGGGAATCCTCTTTGCACCCAGGGCAATGTTCAAGGCAGGCGTCCCATGCTGGGTGAGCCTCCACTTGCCCTATTGTCCAACTGCCTCAGGAACACACGTCTAGCAAGTGTGGGCTAACAGGCTGTTTGGCGAGAGTTAGGAACGAGGATTGCAGGCAAAAATCACTACGCATACCATTCCCCATGGAAGTCTTAGCTGAAGGCTCTCTGCACCAGGCCCAAGCTGGAATGAGCCTGCAGCCTGGCCTCCAGTCCCAGGCTTGCCCTGGGCACTGCTAGGTCAGGAACCATCCCAGCCTCAGCGTGGCCTCCCTAGGGCCTTTGCTGGCCTAGGCCACTGCCAGCCAGCAGGACCTCGATGGAGCACCGTTCATTCGAGAAGGCCCCAGGGTGTTGCTTGTGTTTCTCTTGCACTGCTCGGAAGCTGCAGGTCCAGAGGCAGTGTGTGCACGTGGACACTGGGGCCTGAGGACAAAACAGTCATGACCCCACTTTCAAGCAGGACGCCTGCCGCCACTTAGCTGCCTGCCACCCCTCTTGCTGCCTGCGTTGTCTTCACTGCTGACAGGCCTCTGTGTGCACAGGCCATTCTATGCCAAGGAAACAAGGTGCTTGCTCTCCCGTTGCTAGGAGCTCCTCCTACAGCACTCTGGACCAGGGCACACGCACCTCTGGACAAGCAGACTGCAAGACAGCTGCAGCTTCGCCATCCACATAGGCCTGCAGCATTTGGCAGGGAGCCCTCTGCTAAGCACAGCTTTCCCACTCCAAAGCCTTGCAGGAGTTCATGGATGCTCGCGCCTGCAGTGTGTTCCATCGGAGAGCACTGGATGCTGAAAACCTCCCCTGCAGCTTCCGAGCACCCTCCAACCCACATGCCCTTGGCACCCACTCTGTTGCCGGAGGATAGTCCGAAGCAGGACTCTCTAAGCTTCTGGAGGCAGCCTGCCTGCTGCTTGGAAAGCTCCTCAGGACCTCATTTGGAGTGAGGATTCTCCTTCCATGCTTGTCGGCCGGCAGATGGTGCCAGCGCTCCACCGAAAAACTCTCTGCTTTGCCTTCAGCCAGGGATCGCCTAGCTGAGCTTCTTTGCCTCAAGCAGATACTCCATTGTGCATCCGGTCACAGAAAGAGGAGTGCCTTTCCTGAGCGGGGCTATGTTGAGGCAGTTCCCTGAAGGCCTCCTAGGGCCTTCTCTCCCCTGACACAGTCATGCAATTCAGCCCACCTGGCGGGCAAGGGTCCCCCTTGGCAGGGCTCAGGGTGCAGCCTGGGTGTGGTTTCATGGCTGGGAAAGGGCAGATCCTGAAACTGGGTGCCCAGCTGGTAATGGAGCATGATGGGCAGACCTGGCACTCCCTGCTTGCGAAGCAGGAGATATGGAGCCTCCAAGCTGCATGCAAATCCAATCCCTCATTGCCCTCTTGCTTCTTCTCTGCTGTCAAGTCTCTCTCCCCACACATGTGTCTCATCAAAAGGAGCAGGCTGCTTGCAATTCTTTGCAAAGTGCTCATCCCACAAGCCTCATTTCCTTGGAGGGGTGTGCCAATTGCCCCGGAGCCTCCAGAGGAGCTGCAGTCTCTCCAGCCACCAAGGCCTGCACTCGAGTCCATGACAGCTTGCTGCATGGAGGGCTTCGATGGGAGAGTGCCATGCATCCCTGGCAGAGATTCTTCCTCACAGTGCTTTCCATGGGGAAACACTGTGTGTGCCAAGTGTCTCCTGTGTGCAGAAAATCTCACCCCAGCGCCAGAGGTGCAGGGAATCCTCTTTGCAGCCAGAGCAAGGTTCTAGGCAGACCTCCCATGCTGGGAGAGCCTCCACTTCCCCAACTGTCCAACTGCCTCAGGAACACACTTCTAGGGAGTGTGTGCTGAAAGGCAGGGGGCTCCGAGTGAGGAACATGGATTTCAGGCAAAAACCACTGTGCTGACTATACCCCATGGAAGTCCTAGCTGAAGGCTTTCTGCACCAGGCCCAAGCTGGAATGAGCCTGCAGCCTGGCCTCCAGTCCCAGGCTTGCCCTGAGCACTGCTAGGTCGGGACCCATCCCAGCCTCAGCCTGGCCTCCCTAGGACCTGTGCTGGCCTAGGCCCCTGCCAGCAAGCAGGACCTTGATGGAACACCGTTCACTAGAGAAGGCACCTGGGTGTTTCCTGTGTGTCTCTTGCACTGCTCAGAAGCTGCAGGTCCAGAGGCTGTGCTTGCACACGGCCACAGGGGCCGGAGAACAAGAGAGTCATGAGCCCACTTTCAAGTGAGACGCCTGCTGCCCCTTATCTGCCTGCCACAAGCCCTTGCTGCCTGCGCTGTCTGCACGTCTGCAGGCCTCAGGGTGCACAGGCCAGTCTATGCCAAGGAAACAAGGTGCTTGCTCGCCCCTTGCTAGGAGCTCCTCCTACAGCACTCCGGACCTGGGCACACACGCCCCTGGACCAGCAGCCTCAAGGCAGCTGCTGCTTCAGCATCCACAAAGGCCTGCAGCACTTGGCAGGGAGCCTTCTGCTAAGCACAGCTTTCCCACTCCAAAGCCTTGCAGGAATTCATGGATGCTCGGGCCTGCAGTGTTTTCCATCAGAGAGCACCGGGTGCCCAAAGCCTCCCCTGCGACTTCTGAGCACCCTCCAACCCACATGCCCTTGGCACCCACCCTGTTGCCAGAGGGTAGTCCTAAGCAGGACTTTCTAAACTATTGCAGCCATGCTGCCTCCTGCTTGGAAAGCACTTCAGGAACTCATTTGCAGCGAGGTTTCTCCTCCCATGCTTGTCGGCCAGCAGATGGGGCCAGCGCTCCACTGAAAAACTCTCTGCTTTGCCTTCAGCCAGGGATCACCTAGCTGAGCTTCCTTGCCTCAAGCGGAAACTCCAGTGTGCATCCGGCCTACAGAAAGGAGACTGCCTTTTCCTGAGCACTGCTATGTCGTGGCAGCTCCCGGAAGGCCTCCTAGGTCCTTCTTTCCCCTGACACAGTCATGCCATTCAGCCCACCTGGCGAGCAAAGTTCCAACTTGGCAGGGCTCAGGGTGCAGCCTGGGTGTGGTTTCATAGCTGGGAAAGGGCAGATCCTGAATCTGGGTGCCCACTAGGGAATGGGGCCTGACAGGCAGAGCTGGCATTCCCTGGTTTCGAATCAGGAGGTCTGGGGACTTCAAGCTGTGTGCAAATCCCTCCCTGGCTGCCCTCTTGCTTCTTCTCTGCTGCCAAGCATCTCTCCCCACACGTGTGTCTCATTGAAAGGAGCAGGCTGCTTGCCATTCTTTGGAAAGAGCTCATCACACTAGCCTCATTTCCTTGGAGGGGTGTGCCAATTGCCCCTGAGCCTCCAGAGGAGCTGCAGTGTCTCCAGCTACCAAAGCCTGCAGCCGAGTCCATGAAAGCCTGCTGCATGGAGGGCTTCGAAGGGAGAGTGCCATGCATCCGGGATGGCGACTCTTTCTCACAGTACTTTCCGAGGGGAGAAACTGTGTTTGCCAAGTGTCTCCTGTGTGCAGAAATGCTCTCCCCAGTGCCAGAGGTGCAGGGAATCCTCTTTGCACCCAGGGCAATGTTCAAGGCTGGCGTCCCATGCTGGGTGAGCCTCCACTTGCCCTATTGTCCAACTGCCTCAGGAACACACGTCTAGCAAGTGTGGGCTAACAGGCTGTTTGGCGAGAGTTAGGAACGAGGATTGCAGGCAAAAATCACTACGCATACCATTCCCCATGGAAGTCTTAGCTGAAGGCTCTCTGCACCAGGCCCAAGCTGGAATGAGCCTGCAGCCTGGCCTCCAGTCCCAGGCTTGCCCTGGGCACTGCTAGGTCAGGAACCATCCCAGCCTCAGCGTGGCCTCCCTAGGGCCTTTGCTGGCCTAGGCCACTGCCAGCCAGCAGGACCTCGATGGAGCACCGTTCATTCGAGAAGGCCCCAGGGTGTTGCTTGTGTTTCTCTTGCACTGCTCGGAAGCTGCAGGTCCAGAGGCAGTGTGTGCACGTGGACACTGGGGCCTGAGGACAAAACAGTCATGACCCCACTTTCAAGCAGGACGCCTGCCGCCACTTAGCTGCCTGCCACCCCTCTTGCTGCCTGCGTTGTCTTCACTGCTGACAGGCCTCTGTGTGCACAGGCCATTCTATGCCAAGGAAACAAGGTGCTTGCTCTCCCGTTGCTAGGAGCTCCTCCTACAGCACTCTGGACCAGGGCACACGCACCTCTGGACAAGCAGACTGCAAGACAGCTGCAGCTTCGCCATCCACATAGGCCTGCAGCATTTGGCAGGGAGCCCTCTGCTAAGCACAGCTTTCCCACTCCAAAGCCTTGCAGGAGTTCATGGATGCTCGCGCCTGCAGTGTGTTCCATCGGAGAGCACTGGATGCTGAAAACCTCCCCTGCAGCTTCCGAGCACCCTCCAACCCACATGCCCTTGGCACCCACTCTGTTGCCGGAGGATAGTCCGAAGCAGGACTCTCTAAGCTTCTGGAGGCAGCCTGCCTGCTGCTTGGAAAGCTCCTCAGGACCTCATTTGGAGTGAGGATTCTCCTTCCATGCTTGTCGGCCGGCAGATGGTGCCAGCGCTCCACCGAAAAACTCTCTGCTTTGCCTTCAGCCAGGGATCGCCTAGCTGAGCTTCTTTGCCTCAAGCAGATACTCCATTGTGCATCCGGTCACAGAAAGAGGAGTGCCTTTCCTGAGCGGGGCTATGTTGAGGCAGTTCCCTGAAGGCCTCCTAGGGCCTTCTCTCCCCTGACACAGTCATGCAATTCAGCCCACCTGGCGGGCAAGGGTCCCCCTTGGCAGGGCTCAGGGTGCAGCCTGGGTGTGGTTTCATGGCTGGGAAAGGGCAGATCCTGAAACTGGGTGCCCAGCTGGTAATGGAGCATGATGGGCAGACCTGGCACTCCCTGCTTGCGAAGCAGGAGATATGGAGCCTCCAAGCTGCATGCAAATCCAATCCCTCATTGCCCTCTTGCTTCTTCTCTGCTGTCAAGTCTCTCTCCCCACACATGTGTCTCATCAAAAGGAGCAGGCTGCTTGCAATTCTTTGCAAAGTGCTCATCCCACAAGCCTCATTTCCTTGGAGGGGTGTGCCAATTGCCCCGGAGCCTCCAGAGGAGCTGCAGTCTCTCCAGCCACCAAGGCCTGCACTCGAGTCCATGACAGCTTGCTGCATGGAGGGCTTCGATGGGAGAGTGCCATGCATCCCTGGCAGAGATTCTTCCTCACAGTGCTTTCCATGGGGAAACACTGTGTGTGCCAAGTGTCTCCTGTGTGCAGAAAATCTCACCGCAGCGCCAGAGGTGCAGGGAATCCTCTTTGCAGCCAGAGCAAGGTTCTAGGCAGACCTCCCATGCTGGGAGAGCCTCCACTTCCCCAACTGTCCAACTGCCTCAGGAACACACTTCTAGGGAGTGTGTGCTGAAAGGCAGGGGGCTCCGAGTGAGGAACATGGATTTCAGGCAAAAACCACTGTGCTGACTATACCCCATGGAAGTCCTAGCTGAAGGCTTTCTGCACCAGGCCCAAGCTGGAATGAGCCTGCAGCCTGGCCTCCAGTCCCAGGCTTGCCCTGAGCACTGCTAGGTCGGGACCCATCCCAGCCTCAGCCTGGCCTCCCTAGGACCTGTGCTGGCCTAGGCCCCTGCCAGCAAGCAGGACCTTGATGGAACACCGTTCACTAGAGAAGGCACCTGGGTATTTCCTGTGTGTCTCTTGCACTGCTCAGAAGCTGCAGGTCCAGAGGCTGTGCTTGCACACGGCCACAGGGGCCGGAGAACAAGAGAGTCATGAGCCCACTTTCAAGTGAGACGCCTGCTGCCCCTTATCTGCCTGCCACAAGCCCTTGCTGCCTGCGCTGTCTGCACGTCTGCAGGCCTCAGGGTGCACAGGCCAGTCTATGCCAAGGAAACAAGGTGCTTGCTCGCCCCTTGCTAGGAGCTCCTCCTACAGCACTCCGGACCTGGGCACACACGCCCCTGGACCAGCAGCCTCAAGGCAGCTGCTGCTTCAGCATCCACAAAGGCCTGCAGCACTTGGCAGGGAGCCTTCTGCTAAGCACAGCTTTCCCACTCCAAAGCCTTGCAGGAATTCATGGATGCTCGGGCCTGCAGTGTTTTCCATCAGAGAGCACCGGGTGCCCAAAGCCTCCCCTGCGACTTCTGAGCACCCTCCAACCCACATGCCCTTGGCACCCACCCTGTTGCCAGAGGGTAGTCCTAAGCAGGACTTTCTAAACTATTGCAGCCATGCTGCCTCCTGCTTGGAAAGCACTTCAGGAACTCATTTGCAGCGAGGTTTCTCCTCCCATGCTTGTCGGCCAGCAGATGGGGCCAGCGCTCCACTGAAAAACTCTCTGCTTTGCCTTCAGCCAGGGATCACCTAGCTGAGCTTCCTTGCCTCAAGCGGAAACTCCAGTGTGCATCCGGCCTACAGAAAGGAGACTGCTTTTCCTGAGCACTGCTATGTCGTGGCAGCTCCCGGAAGGCCTCCTAGGTCCTTCTTTCCCCTGACACAGTCATGCCATTCAGCCCACCTGGCGAGCAAAGTTCCAACTTGGCAGGGCTCAGGGTGCAGCCTGGGTGTGGTTTCATAGCTGGGAAAGGCAGATCCTGAATCTGGGTGCCCACTAGGGAATGGGGCCTGACAGGCAGAGCTGGCATTCCCTGGTTTCGAATCAGGAGGTCTGGGGACTTCAAGCTGTGTGCAAATCCCTCCTGGCTGCCCTCTTGCTTCTTCTCTGCTGCCAAGCATCTCTCCCCACACGTGTGTCTCATTGAAAGGAGCAGGCTGCTTGCCATTCTTTGGAAAGAGCTCATCACACTAGCCTCTTTTCCTTGGAGGGGTGTGCCAATTGCCCTGAGCCTCCAGAGGAGCTGCAGTGTCTCCAGCTACCAAAGCCTGCAGCCGAGTCCATGAAGAGCCTGCTGCATGGAGGGCTTCGAAGGGAGAGTGCCATGCATCCGGGATGGCGACTCTTTCTCACAGTACTTTCCGAGGGGAGAAACTGTGTTTGCCAAGTGTCTCCTGTGTGCAGAAATGCTCTCGCCCAGTGCCAGAGGTGCAGGGAATCTCTTTGCACTCAGGGCAATGTTCAAGACAGGCGTCCCATGCTGGGTGAGCCTCCACTTGCCCTATTGTCCAACTGCCTCAGGAACACACGTCTAGCAAGTGTGGGCTAACAGGCTGTTTGGCGAGAGTTAGGAAACGAGGATAGCAGGCAAAAATCAGTACGCATACCATTCCCCATGGAAGTCTTAGCTGAAGGCTCTCTGCACCAGGCCCAAGCTGGAATGAGCCTGCAGCCTGGCCTCCAGTCCCAGGCTTGCCCTGGGCACTGCTAGGTCAGGAACCATCCCAGCCTCAGCGTGGCCTCCCTAGGGCCTTTGCTGGCCTAGGCCACTGCCAGCCAGCAGGACCTCGATGGAGCACTGTTCATTCGAGAAGGCCCCAGGGTGTTGCTTGTGTTTCTCTTGCACTGCTCGGAAGCTGCAGGTCCAGAGGCAGTGTGTGCACGTGGACACTGGGGCCTGAGGACAAAACAGTCATGACCCCACTTTCAAGCAGGACGCCTGCCGCCACTTAGCTGCCTGCACCCCTCTTGCTGCTGCGTTGTCTTCACTGCTGACAGGCCTCTGTGTGCACAGGCCATTCTATGCCAAGGAAACAGGTGCTTGCTCTCCCGTTGCTAGGAGCTCCTCCTACAGCACTCTGGACCAGGGCACACGCACCTCTGGACAAGCAGACTGCAAGACAGCTGGCAGCTTCGCCATCCACATAGGCCTGCAGCATTTGGCAGGGAGCCCTCTGCTAAGCACAGCTTTCCCACTCCAAAGCCTTGCAGGAGTTCATGGATGCTCGCGCCTGCAGTGTGTTCCATCGGAGAGCACTGGATGCTGAAAACCTCCCCTGCAGCTTCCGAGCACCCTCCAACCCACATGCCCTTGGCACCCACTCTGTTGCCGGAGGATAGTCCGAAGCAGGACTCTCTAAGCTTCTGGAGGCAGCCTGCCTGCTGCTTGGAAAGCTCCTCAGGACCTCATTTGGAGTGAGGATTCTCCTTCCATGCTTGTCGGCCGGCAGATGGTGCCAGCGCTCCACCGAAAAACTCTCTGCTTTGCCTTCAGCCAGGATCGCCTAGCTGAGCTTCTTTGCCTCAAGCAGATACTCCATTGTGCATCGGTCACAGAAAGAGGAGTGCCTTTCCTGAGCGGGGCTATGTTGAGGCAGTTCCCTGAAGGCCTCCTAGGGCCTTCTCTCCCTGACACAGTCATGCAATTCAGCCCACCTGGCGGGCAAGGGTCCCCCCTTGGCAGGGCTTCAGGGTGCAGCCTGGGTGTGGTTTCATGGCTGGGAAAGGGCAGATCCTGAAACTGGGTGCCCAGCTGGTAATGGAGCATGATGGGGCAGACCTGGCACTCCCTGCTTGCGAAGCAGGAGATATGGAGCCTCCAAGCTGCATGCAAATCCAATCCCTCATTGCCCTCTTGCTTCTTCTCTGCTGTCAAGTCTCTCTCCCCACACATGTGTCTCATCAAAAGGAGCAGGCTGCTTGCAATTCTTTGCAAAGTGCTCATCCCACAAGCCTCATTTCCTTGGAGGGGTGTGCCAATTGACCCGGAGCCTCCAGAGGAGCTGCAGTCTCTCCAGCCACCAAGGCCTGCACTCGAGTCCATGACAGCTTGCTGCATGGAGGGCTTCGATGGGAGAGTGCATGCATCCCTGGCAGAGATTCTTCCTCACAGTGCTTTCCATGGGGAAACACTGTGTGTGCCAAGTGTCTCCTGTGTGCAGAAAATCTCACCGCAGCGCCAGAGGTGCAGGGAATCCTCTTTTGCAGCCAGGGCAAGGTTCTAGGCAGACCTCCATGCTGGGAGAGCCTCCACTTCCCCAACTGTCCAACTGCCTCAGGAACACACTTCTAGGGAGTGTGTGCTGAAAGGCAGGGGGCTCCGAGTGAGGAACATGGATTTCAGCAAAAACCACTGTGCTGACTATACCCATGGAAGTCCTAGCTGAAGGCTTTCTGCACCAGGCCCAAGCTGGAATGAGCCTGCAGCCTGGCCTCCAGTCCCAGGCTTGCCCTGAGCACTGCTAGGTCGGGACCCATCCCAGCCTCAGCCTGGCCTCCCTAGGACCTGTGCTGGCCTAGGCCCCTGCCAGCAAGCAGGACCTTGATGGAACACCGTTCACTAGAGAAGGCACCTGGGTGTTTCCTGTGTGTCTCTTGCACTGCTCAGAAGCTGCAGGTCCAGAGGCTGTGCTTGCACACGGCCACAGGGGCCGGAGAACAAGAGAGTCATGAGCCCACTTTCAAGTGAGACGCCTGCTGCCCTTATCTGCCTGCCACAAGCCCTTGCTGCCTGCGCTGTCTGCACGTCTGCAGGCCTCATGGTGCACAGGCCAGTCTATGCAAGGAAACAAGGTGCTTGCTCGCCCCTTGCCTAGGAGCTCCTCCTACAGCACTCCGGACCTGGGCACACACGCCCTGGACCAGCAGCCTCAAGGCAGCTGCTGCTTCAGCATCCACAAAGGCCTGCAGCACTTGGCAGGGAGCCTTCTGCTAAGCACAGCTTTCCCACTCCAAAGCCTTGCAGGAATTCATGGATGCTCGGGCCTGCAGTGTTTTCCATCAGAGAGCACCGGGTGCCCAAAGCCTCCCCTGCGACTTCTGAGCACCTCCAACCCACATGCCCTTGGCACCCACCCTGTTGCCAGAGGGTAGTCTAAGCAGGACTTTCTAAACTATTGCAGCCATGCTGCCTCCTGCTTGGAAAGCACTTCAGGAACTCATTTGCAGCGAGGTTTCTCCTCCCATGCTTGTCGGCCAGCAGATGGGCCAGCGCTCCACTGAAAAACTCTCTGCTTTGCCTTCAGCCAGGGATCACCTAGCTGAGCTTCCTTGCCTCAAGCGGAAACTCCAGTGTGCATCCGGCCTACAGAAAGGAGACTGCCTTTTCCTGAGCACTGCTATGTCGTGGCAGCTCCCGGAAGGCCTCCTAGGTCCTTCTTTCCCCTGACACAGTCATGCCATTCAGCCCACCTGGCGAGCAAAGTTCCAACTTGGCAGGGCTCAGGGTGCAGCCTGGGTGTGGTTTCATAGCTGGGAAAGGGCAGATCCTGAATCTGGGTGCCCACTAGGGAATGGGGCCTGACAGGCAGAGCTGGCATTCCCTGGTTTCGAATCAGGAGGTCTGGGGACTTCAAGCTGTGTGCAAATCCCTCCCTGGCTGCCCTCTTGCTTCTTCTCTGCTGCCAAGCATCTCTCCCCACACGTGTGTCTCATTGAAAGGAGCAGGCTGCTTGCCATTCTTTGGAAAGAGCTCATCACACTAGCCTCATTTCCTTGGAGGGGTGTGCCAATTGCCCCTGAGCCTCCAGAGGAGCTGCAGTGTCTCCAGCTACCAAAGCCTGCAGCCGAGTCCATGAAAGCCTGCTGCATGGAGGGCTTCGAAGGGAGAGTGCCATGCATCCGGGATGGCGACTCTTTCTCACAGTACTTTCCGAGGGGAGAAACTGTGTTTGCCAAGTGTCTCCTGTGTGCAGAAATGCTCTCCCCAGTGCCAGAGGTGCAGGGAATCCTCTTTGCACCCAGGGCAATGTTCAAGGCTGGCGTCCCATGCTGGGTGAGCCTCCACTTGCCCTATTGTCCAACTGCCTCAGGAACACACGTCTAGCAAGTGTGGGCTAACAGGCTGTTTGGCGAGAGTTAGGAACGAGGATTGCAGGCAAAAATCACTACGCATACCATTCCCCATGGAAGTCTTAGCTGAAGGCTCTCTGCACCAGGCCCAAGCTGGAATGAGCCTGCAGCCTGGCCTCCAGTCCCAGGCTTGCCCTGGGCACTGCTAGGTCAGGAACCATCCCAGCCTCAGCGTGGCCTCCCTAGGGCCTTTGCTGGCCTAGGCCACTGCCAGCCAGCAGGACCTCGATGGAGCACCGTTCATTCGAGAAGGCCCCAGGGTGTTGCTTGTGTTTCTCTTGCACTGCTCGGAAGCTGCAGGTCCAGAGGCAGTGTGTGCACGTGGACACTGGGGCCTGAGGACAAAACAGTCATGACCCCACTTTCAAGCAGGACACCTGCCGCCACTTAGCTGCCTGCCACCCCTCTTGCTGCCTGCGTTGTCTTCACTGCTGACAGGCCTCTGTGTGCACAGGCCATTCTATGCCAAGGAAACAAGGTGCTTGCTCTCCCGTTGCTAGGGGCTCCTCCTACAGCACTCTGGACCAGGGCACACGCACCTCTGGACAAGCAGACTGCAAGACAGCTGCAGCTTCGCCATCCACATAGGCCTGCAGCATTTGGCAGGGAGCCCTCTGCTAAGCACAGCTTTCCCACTCCAAAGCCTTGCAGGAGTTCATGGATGCTCGCGCCTGCAGTGTGTTCCATCGGAGAGCACTGGATGCTGAAAACCTCCCCTGCAGCTTCCGAGCACC
>NW_026648601.1:0-29728 GCF_030028045.1 Hippopotamus amphibius kiboko | reverse complement strand
GACCACACTTCTAGGGAGTGTGGGTCTGACAGGCAGGGCGGCCTGAGGGAGGAACGTGGATGGCAGGCCCAAGCCACTGCGCTGAGCATTGCCCCTGGAAGTCCCAGCTGCAGGCTCTCTGCTCCACGCCCAAGCTGGAGTGAGCCTGGACCCTGGCCTGCAGACCCAGGCTTGCCCTGGGCACTGCTAGGGCGGGACCCATCCCAGGCTCAGCCAGGCCTCCCTAGGGCTTGTGCTGGCCTAGGCCCCTGCCAGCCAGCAGGAGCTGGACGGAACACAGTTCATTGGAGAAGGCCCCAGGGTGTTGCCGGTGTGTCTCTTGCACTGCTCGGAAGAAGCTGCAGGTCCACAGGCTGTGTGTGCACGTGGCCACTGGGGCCTGAGGAGAGAAGAGGCATGAGCCCCCTTGCAAGCGGGACTCCTGCCACCTCGGAGTTGCCTGCCACACACCCCCCTGCTGCCTGCGCTGTCTTCCCTGCTGGCAGGCCTCTGGGTGCCCCGGCCAGTCTATGCCAAGGAAGCAAGGTGCTTGCTCTCCCCTTGCTGGAAGCTCCTCCTACAGCCTTCTGGACCAGGGGACACATGCCCCCTGGACCAGCAGCCTGCAAGGAAGCTGCAGCTGAGCCATCCAGGAAGGCCCGCAGTAGTAGGCAGGAAGCCCCCTGCTAAGGACAGCTTTGCCACGCCAAACCTTGGAGGAGCTCATGGAGGCCCGGGCCTGCAGCGTTTTCCACGGGAGAGCACTGGGTTGCCCAAAGCCTCCCCTGCGGCTTCGGAGCACCCTCCAGCCCCCACGCCCTGGCAACCCACTCTGTTGCCGGAGGGAAGTTCCAAGCAGGGCGCTCTCGCTTGGGGAGCCAGGGTGCCTCCTGCTTGGAGAGTTGCTCAGGAACTCCTGTGGAGCGAGGCTTCCCCTCCCATGCTTGGCGGCCAGCAGATGGTGTCCTCGCTCCACCGAAAAACTCGCTGCTTTGAATTCAGCCCTGGATCTCCTAGCTGACCTCTCTGCCCCAAGCAGCAACTCCAGCGTGCACCCAGCCCCCAACAAGGAGAGTGCCTTTCCTGAGCGCTGCTATGCCATGGCAGCTCCGGGAAGGCCTCCTAGGGCCTCCTCTCCCCTCACACCGTCGTGTCATTCAGCCCACCCGGGGAGCAAAGGGCCCCCTGGGCAGGGCTCAGGGTGCAGCCCGTGTGTGGTTTCATGGCTGGGAAAGGGGAGATCCTGAAGCTGGCTGCCCGCTTGTGAATGGGGCCGGAGGGCAAGAGCCGGCATTCGTTTCGTGGGAAGCGGGAGATCGGGGGTCTCCAAGCTGCACGCAGATCCCCTCCCTGGCTGCCCCTCTTGCTGCTTCCCGGCTGCCAAGCCTCTCTTCCCCACGCGTGCGTCTCACCGAAAGGAGCAGGCTGCTTGCCATTCCTGGCAAGGGCCTCGTCCCACAGGCCCCGTTGCCTCCAAGGGGAGTGCACATTGACCCAGAGCCTCCAGAGGAGCTGCAGTCTCTCCAGCCACAGAGGCCTTGCAGCTGAGCCCAGGACAGCCTGCTGCGTGGAGGGCTTCGATGGGAGAGGGCCGTGCTTCCCTGGCGGGGGCTCTGGCTCACACTGCTTTCCGTGGGGAAACACTGTGTGCGCCAAGTGTCTCCTGGGTGCAGAAGATCTCTCCCCAGCGCCGGAGGTGCGGGGAACCCTCTCTGGACACAGAGCAGTGTTCTAGGCAGGCCTCCCGGGCTGGGAGAGCCTCCACTGCCCCAACTGTCCAACGGCCTCAGGACCACACTTCTAGGGAGTGTGGGTCTGACAGGCAGGGCGGCCTGAGGGAGGAACGTGGATGGCAGGCCCAAGCCACTGCGCTGAGCATTGCCCCTGGAAGTCCCAGCTGCAGGCTCTCTGCTCCACGCCCAAGCTGGAGTGAGCCTGGACCCTGGCCTGCAGACCCAGGCTTGCCCTGGGCACTGCTAGGGCGGGACCCATCCCAGGCTCAGCCAGGCCTCCCTAGGGCTTGTGCTGGCCTAGGCCCCTGCCAGCCAGCAGGAGCTGGACGGAACACAGTTCATTGGAGAAGGCCCCAGGGTGTTGCCGGTGTGTCTCTTGCACTGCTCGGAAGAAGCTGCAGGTCCACAGGCTGTGTGTGCACGTGGCCACTGGGGCCTGAGGAGAGAAGAGGCATGAGCCCCCTTGCAAGCGGGACTCCTGCCACCTCGGAGTTGCCTGCCACACACCCCCCTGCTGCCTGCGCTGTCTTCCCTGCTGGCAGGCCTCTGGGTGCCCCGGCCAGTCTATGCCAAGGAAGCAAGGTGCTTGCTCTCCCCTTGCTGGAAGCTCCTCCTACAGCCTTCTGGACCAGGGGACACATGCCCCCTGGACCAGCAGCCTGCAAGGAAGCTGCAGCTGAGCCATCCAGGAAGGCCCGCAGTAGTAGGCAGGAAGCCCCCTGCTAAGGACAGCTTTGCCACGCCAAACCTTGGAGGAGCTCATGGAGGCCCGGGCCTGCAGCGTTTTCCACGGGAGAGCACTGGGTTGCCCAAAGCCTCCCCTGCGGCTTCGGAGCACCCTCCAGCCCCCACGCCCTGGCAACCCACTCTGTTGCCGGAGGGAAGTTCCAAGCAGGGCGCTCTCGCTTGGGGAGCCAGGGTGCCTCCTGCTTGGAGAGTTGCTCAGGAACTCCTGTGGAGCGAGGCTTCCCCTCCCATGCTTGGCGGCCAGCAGATGGTGTCCTCGCTCCACCGAAAAACTCGCTGCTTTGAATTCAGCCCTGGATCTCCTAGCTGACCTCTCTGCCCCAAGCAGCAACTCCAGCGTGCACCCAGCCCCCAACAAGGAGAGTGCCTTTCCTGAGCGCTGCTATGCCATGGCAGCTCCGGGAAGGCCTCCTAGGGCCTCCTCTCCCCTCACACCGTCGTGTCATTCAGCCCACCCGGGGAGCAAAGGGCCCCCTGGGCAGGGCTCAGGGTGCAGCCCGTGTGTGGTTTCATGGCTGGGAAAGGGGAGATCCTGAAGCTGGCTGCCCGCTTGTGAATGGGGCCGGAGGGCAAGAGCCGGCATTCGTTTCGTGGGAAGCGGGAGATCGGGGGTCTCCAAGCTGCACGCAGATCCCCTCCCTGGCTGCCCCTCTTGCTGCTTCCCGGCTGCCAAGCCTCTCTTCCCCACGCGTGCGTCTCACCGAAAGGAGCAGGCTGCTTGCCATTCCTGGCAAGGGCCTCGTCCCACAGGCCCCGTTGCCTCCAAGGGGAGTGCACATTGACCCAGAGCCTCCAGAGGAGCTGCAGTCTCTCCAGCCACAGAGGCCTTGCAGCTGAGCCCAGGACAGCCTGCTGCGTGGAGGGCTTCGATGGGAGAGGGCCGTGCTTCCCTGGCGGGGGCTCTGGCTCACACTGCTTTCCGTGGGGAAACACTGTGTGCGCCAAGTGTCTCCTGGGTGCAGAAGATCTCTCCCCAGCGCCGGAGGTGCGGGGAACCCTCTCTGGACACAGAGCAGTGTTCTAGGCAGGCCTCCCGGGCTGGGAGAGCCTCCACTGCCCCAACTGTCCAACGGCCTCAGGACCACACTTCTAGGGAGTGTGGGTCTGACAGGCAGGGCGGCCTGAGGGAGGAACGTGGATGGCAGGCCCAAGCCACTGCGCTGAGCATTGCCCCTGGAAGTCCCAGCTGCAGGCTCTCTGCTCCACGCCCAAGCTGGAGTGAGCCTGGACCCTGGCCTGCAGACCCAGGCTTGCCCTGGGCACTGCTAGGGCGGGACCCATCCCAGGCTCAGCCAGGCCTCCCTAGGGCTTGTGCTGGCCTAGGCCCCTGCCAGCCAGCAGGAGCTGGACGGAACACAGTTCATTGGAGAAGGCCCCAGGGTGTTGCCGGTGTGTCTCTTGCACTGCTCGGAAGAAGCTGCAGGTCCACAGGCTGTGTGTGCACGTGGCCACTGGGGCCTGAGGAGAGAAGAGGCATGAGCCCCCTTGCAAGCGGGACTCCTGCCACCTCGGAGTTGCCTGCCACACACCCCCCTGCTGCCTGCGCTGTCTTCCCTGCTGGCAGGCCTCTGGGTGCCCCGGCCAGTCTATGCCAAGGAAGCAAGGTGCTTGCTCTCCCCTTGCTGGAAGCTCCTCCTACAGCCTTCTGGACCAGGGGACACATGCCCCCTGGACCAGCAGCCTGCAAGGAAGCTGCAGCTGAGCCATCCAGGAAGGCCCGCAGTAGTAGGCAGGAAGCCCCCTGCTAAGGACAGCTTTGCCACGCCAAACCTTGGAGGAGCTCATGGAGGCCCGGGCCTGCAGCGTTTTCCACGGGAGAGCACTGGGTTGCCCAAAGCCTCCCCTGCGGCTTCGGAGCACCCTCCAGCCCCCACGCCCTGGCAACCCACTCTGTTGCCGGAGGGAAGTTCCAAGCAGGGCGCTCTCGCTTGGGGAGCCAGGGTGCCTCCTGCTTGGAGAGTTGCTCAGGAACTCCTGTGGAGCGAGGCTTCCCCTCCCATGCTTGGCGGCCAGCAGATGGTGTCCTCGCTCCACCGAAAAACTCGCTGCTTTGAATTCAGCCCTGGATCTCCTAGCTGACCTCTCTGCCCCAAGCAGCAACTCCAGCGTGCACCCAGCCCCCAACAAGGAGAGTGCCTTTCCTGAGCGCTGCTATGCCATGGCAGCTCCGGGAAGGCCTCCTAGGGCCTCCTCTCCCCTCACACCGTCGTGTCATTCAGCCCACCCGGGGAGCAAAGGGCCCCCTGGGCAGGGCTCAGGGTGCAGCCCGTGTGTGGTTTCATGGCTGGGAAAGGGGAGATCCTGAAGCTGGCTGCCCGCTTGTGAATGGGGCCGGAGGGCAAGAGCCGGCATTCGTTTCGTGGGAAGCGGGAGATCGGGGGTCTCCAAGCTGCACGCAGATCCCCTCCCTGGCTGCCCCTCTTGCTGCTTCCCGGCTGCCAAGCCTCTCTTCCCCACGCGTGCGTCTCACCGAAAGGAGCAGGCTGCTTGCCATTCCTGGCAAGGGCCTCGTCCCACAGGCCCCGTTGCCTCCAAGGGGAGTGCACATTGACCCAGAGCCTCCAGAGGAGCTGCAGTCTCTCCAGCCACAGAGGCCTTGCAGCTGAGCCCAGGACAGCCTGCTGCGTGGAGGGCTTCGATGGGAGAGGGCCGTGCTTCCCTGGCGGGGGCTCTGGCTCACACTGCTTTCCGTGGGGAAACACTGTGTGCGCCAAGTGTCTCCTGGGTGCAGAAGATCTCTCCCCAGCGCCGGAGGTGCGGGGAACCCTCTCTGGACACAGAGCAGTGTTCTAGGCAGGCCTCCCGGGCTGGGAGAGCCTCCACTGCCCCAACTGTCCAACGGCCTCAGGACCACACTTCTAGGGAGTGTGGGTCTGACAGGCAGGGCGGCCTGAGGGAGGAACGTGGATGGCAGGCCCAAGCCACTGCGCTGAGCATTGCCCCTGGAAGTCCCAGCTGCAGGCTCTCTGCTCCACGCCCAAGCTGGAGTGAGCCTGGACCCTGGCCTGCAGACCCAGGCTTGCCCTGGGCACTGCTAGGGCGGGACCCATCCCAGGCTCAGCCAGGCCTCCCTAGGGCTTGTGCTGGCCTAGGCCCCTGCCAGCCAGCAGGAGCTGGACGGAACACAGTTCATTGGAGAAGGCCCCAGGGTGTTGCCGGTGTGTCTCTTGCACTGCTCGGAAGAAGCTGCAGGTCCACAGGCTGTGTGTGCACGTGGCCACTGGGGCCTGAGGAGAGAAGAGGCATGAGCCCCCTTGCAAGCGGGACTCCTGCCACCTCGGAGTTGCCTGCCACACACCCCCCTGCTGCCTGCGCTGTCTTCCCTGCTGGCAGGCCTCTGGGTGCCCCGGCCAGTCTATGCCAAGGAAGCAAGGTGCTTGCTCTCCCCTTGCTGGAAGCTCCTCCTACAGCCTTCTGGACCAGGGGACACATGCCCCCTGGACCAGCAGCCTGCAAGGAAGCTGCAGCTGAGCCATCCAGGAAGGCCCGCAGTAGTAGGCAGGAAGCCCCCTGCTAAGGACAGCTTTGCCACGCCAAACCTTGGAGGAGCTCATGGAGGCCCGGGCCTGCAGCGTTTTCCACGGGAGAGCACTGGGTTGCCCAAAGCCTCCCCTGCGGCTTCGGAGCACCCTCCAGCCCCCACGCCCTGGCAACCCACTCTGTTGCCGGAGGGAAGTTCCAAGCAGGGCGCTCTCGCTTGGGGAGCCAGGGTGCCTCCTGCTTGGAGAGTTGCTCAGGAACTCCTGTGGAGCGAGGCTTCCCCTCCCATGCTTGGCGGCCAGCAGATGGTGTCCTCGCTCCACCGAAAAACTCGCTGCTTTGAATTCAGCCCTGGATCTCCTAGCTGACCTCTCTGCCCCAAGCAGCAACTCCAGCGTGCACCCAGCCCCCAACAAGGAGAGTGCCTTTCCTGAGCGCTGCTATGCCATGGCAGCTCCGGGAAGGCCTCCTAGGGCCTCCTCTCCCCTCACACCGTCGTGTCATTCAGCCCACCCGGGGAGCAAAGGGCCCCCTGGGCAGGGCTCAGGGTGCAGCCCGTGTGTGGTTTCATGGCTGGGAAAGGGGAGATCCTGAAGCTGGCTGCCCGCTTGTGAATGGGGCCGGAGGGCAAGAGCCGGCATTCGTTTCGTGGGAAGCGGGAGATCGGGGGTCTCCAAGCTGCACGCAGATCCCCTCCCTGGCTGCCCCTCTTGCTGCTTCCCGGCTGCCAAGCCTCTCTTCCCCACGCGTGCGTCTCACCGAAAGGAGCAGGCTGCTTGCCATTCCTGGCAAGGGCCTCGTCCCACAGGCCCCGTTGCCTCCAAGGGGAGTGCACATTGACCCAGAGCCTCCAGAGGAGCTGCAGTCTCTCCAGCCACAGAGGCCTTGCAGCTGAGCCCAGGACAGCCTGCTGCGTGGAGGGCTTCGATGGGAGAGGGCCGTGCTTCCCTGGCGGGGGCTCTGGCTCACACTGCTTTCCGTGGGGAAACACTGTGTGCGCCAAGTGTCTCCTGGGTGCAGAAGATCTCTCCCCAGCGCCGGAGGTGCGGGGAACCCTCTCTGGACACAGAGCAGTGTTCTAGGCAGGCCTCCCGGGCTGGGAGAGCCTCCACTGCCCCAACTGTCCAACGGCCTCAGGACCACACTTCTAGGGAGTGTGGGTCTGACAGGCAGGGCGGCCTGAGGGAGGAACGTGGATGGCAGGCCCAAGCCACTGCGCTGAGCATTGCCCCTGGAAGTCCCAGCTGCAGGCTCTCTGCTCCACGCCCAAGCTGGAGTGAGCCTGGACCCTGGCCTGCAGACCCAGGCTTGCCCTGGGCACTGCTAGGGCGGGACCCATCCCAGGCTCAGCCAGGCCTCCCTAGGGCTTGTGCTGGCCTAGGCCCCTGCCAGCCAGCAGGAGCTGGACGGAACACAGTTCATTGGAGAAGGCCCCAGGGTGTTGCCGGTGTGTCTCTTGCACTGCTCGGAAGAAGCTGCAGGTCCACAGGCTGTGTGTGCACGTGGCCACTGGGGCCTGAGGAGAGAAGAGGCATGAGCCCCCTTGCAAGCGGGACTCCTGCCACCTCGGAGTTGCCTGCCACACACCCCCCTGCTGCCTGCGCTGTCTTCCCTGCTGGCAGGCCTCTGGGTGCCCCGGCCAGTCTATGCCAAGGAAGCAAGGTGCTTGCTCTCCCCTTGCTGGAAGCTCCTCCTACAGCCTTCTGGACCAGGGGACACATGCCCCCTGGACCAGCAGCCTGCAAGGAAGCTGCAGCTGAGCCATCCAGGAAGGCCCGCAGTAGTAGGCAGGAAGCCCCCTGCTAAGGACAGCTTTGCCACGCCAAACCTTGGAGGAGCTCATGGAGGCCCGGGCCTGCAGCGTTTTCCACGGGAGAGCACTGGGTTGCCCAAAGCCTCCCCTGCAGCTTCGGAGCACCCTCCAGCCCCCACGCCCTGGCAACCCACTCTGTTGCCGGAGGGAAGTTCCAAGCAGGGCGCTCTCGCTTGGGGAGCCAGGGTGCCTCCTGCTTGGAGAGTTGCTCAGGAACTCCTGTGGAGCGAGGCTTCCCCTCCCATGCTTGGCGGCCAGCAGATGGTGTCCTCGCTCCACCGAAAAACTCGCTGCTTTGAATTCAGCCGTGGATCTCCTAGCTGACCTCTCTGCCCCAAGCAGCAACTCCAGCGTGCACCCAGCCCCCAACAAGGAGAGTGCCTTTCCTGAGCGCTGCTATGCCATGGCAGCTCCGGGAAGGCCTCCTAGGGCCTCCTCTCCCCTCACACCGTCGTGTCATTCAGCCCACCCGGGGAGCAAAGGGCCCCCTGGGCAGGGCTCAGGGTGCAGCCCGTGTGTGGTTTCATGGCTGGGAAAGGGGAGATCCTGAAGCTGGCTGCCCGCTTGTGAATGGGGCCGGAGGGCAAGAGCCGGCATTCGTTTCGTGGGAAGCGGGAGATCGGGGGTCTCCAAGCTGCACGCAGATCCCCTCCCTGGCTGCCCCTCTTGCTGCTTCCCGGCTGCCAAGCCTCTCTTCCCCACGCGTGCGTCTCACCGAAAGGAGCAGGCTGCTTGCCATTCCTGGCAAGGGCCTCGTCCCACAGGCCCCGTTGCCTCCAAGGGGAGTGCACATTGACCCAGAGCCTCCAGAGGAGCTGCAGTCTCTCCAGCCACAGAGGCCTTGCAGCTGAGCCCAGGACAGCCTGCTGCGTGGAGGGCTTCGATGGGAGAGGGCCGTGCTTCCCTGGCGGGGGCTCTGGCTCACACTGCTTTCCGTGGGGAAACACTGTGTGCGCCAAGTGTCTCCTGGGTGCAGAAGATCTCTCCCCAGCGCCGGAGGTGCGGGGAACCCTCTCTGGACACAGAGCAGTGTTCTAGGCAGGCCTCCCGGGCTGGGAGAGCCTCCACTGCCCCAACTGTCCAACGGCCTCAGGACCACACTTCTAGGGAGTGTGGGTCTGACAGGCAGGGCGGCCTGAGGGAGGAACGTGGATGGCAGGCCCAAGCCACTGCGCTGAGCATTGCCCCTGGAAGTCCCAGCTGCAGGCTCTCTGCTCCACGCCCAAGCTGGAGTGAGCCTGGACCCTGGCCTGCAGACCCAGGCTTGCCCTGGGCACTGCTAGGGCGGGACCCATCCCAGGCTCAGCCAGGCCTCCCTAGGGCTTGTGCTGGCCTAGGCCCCTGCCAGCCAGCAGGAGCTGGACGGAACACAGTTCATTGGAGAAGGCCCCAGGGTGTTGCCGGTGTGTCTCTTGCACTGCTCGGAAGAAGCTGCAGGTCCACAGGCTGTGTGTGCACGTGGCCACTGGGGCCTGAGGAGAGAAGAGGCATGAGCCCCCTTGCAAGCGGGACTCCTGCCACCTCGGAGTTGCCTGCCACACACCCCCCTGCTGCCTGCGCTGTCTTCCCTGCTGGCAGGCCTCTGGGTGCCCCGGCCAGTCTATGCCAAGGAAGCAAGGTGCTTGCTCTCCCCTTGCTGGAAGCTCCTCCTACAGCCTTCTGGACCAGGGGACACATGCCCCCTGGACCAGCAGCCTGCAAGGAAGCTGCAGCTGAGCCATCCAGGAAGGCCCGCAGTAGTAGGCAGGAAGCCCCCTGCTAAGGACAGCTTTGCCACGCCAAACCTTGGAGGAGCTCATGGAGGCCCGGGCCTGCAGCGTTTTCCACGGGAGAGCACTGGGTTGCCCAAAGCCTCCCCTGCGGCTTCGGAGCACCCTCCAGCCCCCACGCCCTGGCAACCCACTCTGTTGCCGGAGGGAAGTTCCAAGCAGGGCGCTCTCGCTTGGGGAGCCAGGGTGCCTCCTGCTTGGAGAGTTGCTCAGGAACTCCTGTGGAGCGAGGCTTCCCCTCCCATGCTTGGCGGCCAGCAGATGGTGTCCTCGCTCCACCGAAAAACTCGCTGCTTTGAATTCAGCCCTGGATCTCCTAGCTGACCTCTCTGCCCCAAGCAGCAACTCCAGCGTGCACCCAGCCCCCAACAAGGAGAGTGCCTTTCCTGAGCGCTGCTATGCCATGGCAGCTCCGGGAAGGCCTCCTAGGGCCTCCTCTCCCCTCACACCGTCGTGTCATTCAGCCCACCCGGGGAGCAAAGGGCCCCCTGGGCAGGGCTCAGGGTGCAGCCCGTGTGTGGTTTCATGGCTGGGAAAGGGGAGATCCTGAAGCTGGCTGCCCGCTTGTGAATGGGGCCGGAGGGCAAGAGCCGGCATTCGTTTCGTGGGAAGCGGGAGATCGGGGGTCTCCAAGCTGCACGCAGATCCCCTCCCTGGCTGCCCCTCTTGCTGCTTCCCGGCTGCCAAGCCTCTCTTCCCCACGCGTGCGTCTCACCGAAAGGAGCAGGCTGCTTGCCATTCCTGGCAAGGGCCTCGTCCCACAGGCCCCGTTGCCTCCAAGGGGAGTGCACATTGACCCAGAGCCTCCAGAGGAGCTGCAGTCTCTCCAGCCACAGAGGCCTTGCAGCTGAGCCCAGGACAGCCTGCTGCGTGGAGGGCTTCGATGGGAGAGGGCCGTGCTTCCCTGGCGGGGGCTCTGGCTCACACTGCTTTCCGTGGGGAAACACTGTGTGCGCCAAGTGTCTCCTGGGTGCAGAAGATCTCTCCCCAGCGCCGGAGGTGCGGGGAACCCTCTCTGGACACAGAGCAGTGTTCTAGGCAGGCCTCCCGGGCTGGGAGAGCCTCCACTGCCCCAACTGTCCAACGGCCTCAGGACCACACTTCTAGGGAGTGTGGGTCTGACAGGCAGGGCGGCCTGAGGGAGGAACGTGGATGGCAGGCCCAAGCCACTGCGCTGAGCATTGCCCCTGGAAGTCCCAGCTGCAGGCTCTCTGCTCCACGCCCAAGCTGGAGTGAGCCTGGACCCTGGCCTGCAGACCCAGGCTTGCCCTGGGCACTGCTAGGGCGGGACCCATCCCAGGCTCAGCCAGGCCTCCCTAGGGCTTGTGCTGGCCTAGGCCCCTGCCAGCCAGCAGGAGCTGGACGGAACACAGTTCATTGGAGAAGGCCCCAGGGTGTTGCCGGTGTGTCTCTTGCACTGCTCGGAAGAAGCTGCAGGTCCACAGGCTGTGTGTGCACGTGGCCACTGGGGCCTGAGGAGAGAAGAGGCATGAGCCCCCTTGCAAGCGGGACTCCTGCCACCTCGGAGTTGCCTGCCACACACCCCCCTGCTGCCTGCGCTGTCTTCCCTGCTGGCAGGCCTCTGGGTGCCCCGGCCAGTCTATGCCAAGGAAGCAAGGTGCTTGCTCTCCCCTTGCTGGAAGCTCCTCCTACAGCCTTCTGGACCAGGGGACACATGCCCCCTGGACCAGCAGCCTGCAAGGAAGCTGCAGCTGAGCCATCCAGGAAGGCCCGCAGTAGTAGGCAGGAAGCCCCCTGCTAAGGACAGCTTTGCCACGCCAAACCTTGGAGGAGCTCATGGAGGCCCGGGCCTGCAGCGTTTTCCACGGGAGAGCACTGGGTTGCCCAAAGCCTCCCCTGCGGCTTCGGAGCACCCTCCAGCCCCCACGCCCTGGCAACCCACTCTGTTGCCGGAGGGAAGTTCCAAGCAGGGCGCTCTCGCTTGGGGAGCCAGGGTGCCTCCTGCTTGGAGAGTTGCTCAGGAACTCCTGTGGAGCGAGGCTTCCCCTCCCATGCTTGGCGGCCAGCAGATGGTGTCCTCGCTCCACCGAAAAACTCGCTGCTTTGAATTCAGCCCTGGATCTCCTAGCTGACCTCTCTGCCCCAAGCAGCAACTCCAGCGTGCACCCAGCCCCCAACAAGGAGAGTGCCTTTCCTGAGCGCTGCTATGCCATGGCAGCTCCGGGAAGGCCTCCTAGGGCCTCCTCTCCCCTCACACCGTCGTGTCATTCAGCCCACCCGGGGAGCAAAGGGCCCCCTGGGCAGGGCTCAGGGTGCAGCCCGTGTGTGGTTTCATGGCTGGGAAAGGGGAGATCCTGAAGCTGGCTGCCCGCTTGTGAATGGGGCCGGAGGGCAAGAGCCGGCATTCGTTTCGTGGGAAGCGGGAGATCGGGGGTCTCCAAGCTGCACGCAGATCCCCTCCCTGGCTGCCCCTCTTGCTGCTTCCCGGCTGCCAAGCCTCTCTTCCCCACGCGTGCGTCTCACCGAAAGGAGCAGGCTGCTTGCCATTCCTGGCAAGGGCCTCGTCCCACAGGCCCCGTTGCCTCCAAGGGGAGTGCACATTGACCCAGAGCCTCCAGAGGAGCTGCAGTCTCTCCAGCCACAGAGGCCTTGCAGCTGAGCCCAGGACAGCCTGCTGCGTGGAGGGCTTCGATGGGAGAGGGCCGTGCTTCCCTGGCGGGGGCTCTGGCTCACACTGCTTTCCGTGGGGAAACACTGTGTGCGCCAAGTGTCTCCTGGGTGCAGAAGATCTCTCCCCAGCGCCGGAGGTGCGGGGAACCCTCTCTGGACACAGAGCAGTGTTCTAGGCAGGCCTCCCGGGCTGGGAGAGCCTCCACTGCCCCAACTGTCCAACGGCCTCAGGACCACACTTCTAGGGAGTGTGGGTCTGACAGGCAGGGCGGCCTGAGGGAGGAACGTGGATGGCAGGCCCAAGCCACTGCGCTGAGCATTGCCCCTGGAAGTCCCAGCTGCAGGCTCTCTGCTCCACGCCCAAGCTGGAGTGAGCCTGGACCCTGGCCTGCAGACCCAGGCTTGCCCTGGGCACTGCTAGGGCGGGACCCATCCCAGGCTCAGCCAGGCCTCCCTAGGGCTTGTGCTGGCCTAGGCCCCTGCCAGCCAGCAGGAGCTGGACGGAACACAGTTCATTGGAGAAGGCCCCAGGGTGTTGCCGGTGTGTCTCTTGCACTGCTCGGAAGAAGCTGCAGGTCCACAGGCTGTGTGTGCACGTGGCCACTGGGGCCTGAGGAGAGAAGAGGCATGAGCCCCCTTGCAAGCGGGACTCCTGCCACCTCGGAGTTGCCTGCCACACACCCCCCTGCTGCCTGCGCTGTCTTCCCTGCTGGCAGGCCTCTGGGTGCCCCGGCCAGTCTATGCCAAGGAAGCAAGGTGCTTGCTCTCCCCTTGCTGGAAGCTCCTCCTACAGCCTTCTGGACCAGGGGACACATGCCCCCTGGACCAGCAGCCTGCAAGGAAGCTGCAGCTGAGCCATCCAGGAAGGCCCGCAGTAGTAGGCAGGAAGCCCCCTGCTAAGGACAGCTTTGCCACGCCAAACCTTGGAGGAGCTCATGGAGGCCCGGGCCTGCAGCGTTTTCCACGGGAGAGCACTGGTTGCCCAAAGCCTCCCCTGCGGCTTCGGAGCACCCTCCAGCCCCCACGCCCTGGCAACCCACTCTGTTGCCGGAGGGAAGTTCCAAGCAGGGCGCTCTCGCTTGGGGAGCCAGGGTGCCTCCTGCTTGGAGAGTTGCTCAGGAACTCCTGTGGAGCGAGGCTTCCCCTCCCATGCTTGGCGGCCAGCAGATGGTGTCCTCGCTCCACCGAAAAACTCGCTGCTTTGAATTCAGCCCTGGATCTCCTAGCTGACCTCTCTGCCCCAAGCAGCAACTCCAGCGTGCACCCAGCCCCCAACAAGGAGAGTGCCTTTCCTGAGCGCTGCTATGCCATGGCAGCTCCGGGAAGGCCTCCTAGGGCCTCCTCTCCCCTCACACCGTCGTGTCATTCAGCCCACCCGGGGAGCAAAGGGCCCCCTGGGCAGGGCTCAGGGTGCAGCCCGTGTGTGGTTTCATGGCTGGGAAAGGGGAGATCCTGAAGCTGGCTGCCCGCTTGTGAATGGGGCCGGAGGGCAAGAGCCGGCATTCGTTTCGTGGGAAGCGGGAGATCGGGGGTCTCCAAGCTGCACGCAGATCCCCTCCCTGGCTGCCCCTCTTGCTGCTTCCCGGCTGCCAAGCCTCTCTTCCCCACGCGTGCGTCTCACCGAAAGGAGCAGGCTGCTTGCCATTCCTGGCAAGGGCCTCGTCCCACAGGCCCCGTTGCCTCCAAGGGGAGTGCACATTGACCCAGAGCCTCCAGAGGAGCTGCAGTCTCTCCAGCCACAGAGGCCTTGCAGCTGAGCCCAGGACAGCCTGCTGCGTGGAGGGCTTCGATGGGAGAGGGCCGTGCTTCCCTGGCGGGGGCTCTGGCTCACACTGCTTTCCGTGGGGAAACACTGTGTGCGCCAAGTGTCTCCTGGGTGCAGAAGATCTCTCCCCAGCGCCGGAGGTGCGGGGAACCCTCTCTGGACACAGAGCAGTGTTCTAGGCAGGCCTCCCGGGCTGGGAGAGCCTCCACTGCCCCAACTGTCCAACGGCCTCAGGACCACACTTCTAGGGAGTGTGGGTCTGACAGGCAGGGCGGCCTGAGGGAGGAACGTGGATGGCAGGCCCAAGCCACTGCGCTGAGCATTGCCCCTGGAAGTCCCAGCTGCAGGCTCTCTGCTCCACGCCCAAGCTGGAGTGAGCCTGGACCCTGGCCTGCAGACCCAGGCTTGCCCTGGGCACTGCTAGGGCGGGACCCATCCCAGGCTCAGCCAGGCCTCCCTAGGGCTTGTGCTGGCCTAGGCCCCTGCCAGCCAGCAGGAGCTGGACGGAACACAGTTCATTGGAGAAGGCCCCAGGGTGTTGCCGGTGTGTCTCTTGCACTGCTCGGAAGAAGCTGCAGGTCCACAGGCTGTGTGTGCACGTGGCCACTGGGGCCTGAGGAGAGAAGAGGCATGAGCCCCCTTGCAAGCGGGACTCCTGCCACCTCGGAGTTGCCTGCCACACACCCCCCTGCTGCCTGCGCTGTCTTCCCTGCTGGCAGGCCTCTGGGTGCCCCGGCCAGTCTATGCCAAGGAAGCAAGGTGCTTGCTCTCCCCTTGCTGGAAGCTCCTCCTACAGCCTTCTGGACCAGGGGACACATGCCCCCTGGACCAGCAGCCTGCAAGGAAGCTGCAGCTGAGCCATCCAGGAAGGCCCGCAGTAGTAGGCAGGAAGCCCCCTGCTAAGGACAGCTTTGCCACGCCAAACCTTGGAGGAGCTCATGGAGGCCCGGGCCTGCAGCGTTTTCCACGGGAGAGCACTGGGTTGCCCAAAGCCTCCCCTGCGGCTTCGGAGCACCCTCCAGCCCCCACGCCCTGGCAACCCACTCTGTTGCCGGAGGGAAGTTCCAAGCAGGGCGCTCTCGCTTGGGGAGCCAGGGTGCCTCCTGCTTGGAGAGTTGCTCAGGAACTCCTGTGGAGCGAGGCTTCCCCTCCCATGCTTGGCGGCCAGCAGATGGTGTCCTCGCTCCACCGAAAAACTCGCTGCTTTGAATTCAGCCCTGGATCTCCTAGCTGACCTCTCTGCCCCAAGCAGCAACTCCAGCGTGCACCCAGCCCCCAACAAGGAGAGTGCCTTTCCTGAGCGCTGCTATGCCATGGCAGCTCCGGGAAGGCCTCCTAGGGCCTCCTCTCCCCTCACACCGTCGTGTCATTCAGCCCACCCGGGGAGCAAAGGGCCCCCTGGGCAGGGCTCAGGGTGCAGCCCGTGTGTGGTTTCATGGCTGGGAAAGGGGAGATCCTGAAGCTGGCTGCCCGCTTGTGAATGGGGCCGGAGGGCAAGAGCCGGCATTCGTTTCGTGGGAAGCGGGAGATCGGGGGTCTCCAAGCTGCACGCAGATCCCCTCCCTGGCTGCCCCTCTTGCTGCTTCCCGGCTGCCAAGCCTCTCTTCCCCACGCGTGCGTCTCACCGAAAGGAGCAGGCTGCTTGCCATTCCTGGCAAGGGCCTCGTCCCACAGGCCCCGTTGCCTCCAAGGGGAGTGCACATTGACCCAGAGCCTCCAGAGGAGCTGCAGTCTCTCCAGCCACAGAGGCCTTGCAGCTGAGCCCAGGACAGCCTGCTGCGTGGAGGGCTTCGATGGGAGAGGGCCGTGCTTCCCTGGCGGGGGCTCTGGCTCACACTGCTTTCCGTGGGGAAACACTGTGTGCGCCAAGTGTCTCCTGGGTGCAGAAGATCTCTCCCCAGCGCCGGAGGTGCGGGGAACCCTCTCTGGACACAGAGCAGTGTTCTAGGCAGGCCTCCCGGGCTGGGAGAGCCTCCACTGCCCCAACTGTCCAACGGCCTCAGGACCACACTTCTAGGGAGTGTGGGTCTGACAGGCAGGGCGGCCTGAGGGAGGAACGTGGATGGCAGGCCCAAGCCACTGCGCTGAGCATTGCCCCTGGAAGTCCCAGCTGCAGGCTCTCTGCTCCACGCCCAAGCTGGAGTGAGCCTGGACCCTGGCCTGCAGACCCAGGCTTGCCCTGGGCACTGCTAGGGCGGGACCCATCCCAGGCTCAGCCAGGCCTCCCTAGGGCTTGTGCTGGCCTAGGCCCCTGCCAGCCAGCAGGAGCTGGACGGAACACAGTTCATTGGAGAAGGCCCCAGGGTGTTGCCGGTGTGTCTCTTGCACTGCTCGGAAGAAGCTGCAGGTCCACAGGCTGTGTGTGCACGTGGCCACTGGGGCCTGAGGAGAGAAGAGGCATGAGCCCCCTTGCAAGCGGGACTCCTGCCACCTCGGAGTTGCCTGCCACACACCCCCCTGCTGCCTGCGCTGTCTTCCCTGCTGGCAGGCCTCTGGGTGCCCCGGCCAGTCTATGCCAAGGAAGCAAGGTGCTTGCTCTCCCCTTGCTGGAAGCTCCTCCTACAGCCTTCTGGACCAGGGGACACATGCCCCCTGGACCAGCAGCCTGCAAGGAAGCTGCAGCTGAGCCATCCAGGAAGGCCCGCAGTAGTAGGCAGGAAGCCCCCTGCTAAGGACAGCTTTGCCACGCCAAACCTTGGAGGAGCTCATGGAGGCCCGGGCCTGCAGCGTTTTCCACGGGAGAGCACTGGGTTGCCCAAAGCCTCCCCTGCGGCTTCGGAGCACCCTCCAGCCCCCACGCCCTGGCAACCCACTCTGTTGCCGGAGGGAAGTTCCAAGCAGGGCGCTCTCGCTTGGGGAGCCAGGGTGCCTCCTGCTTGGAGAGTTGCTCAGGAACTCCTGTGGAGCGAGGCTTCCCCTCCCATGCTTGGCGGCCAGCAGATGGTGTCCTCGCTCCACCGAAAAACTCGCTGCTTTGAATTCAGCCCTGGATCTCCTAGCTGACCTCTCTGCCCCAAGCAGCAACTCCAGCGTGCACCCAGCCCCCAACAAGGAGAGTGCCTTTCCTGAGCGCTGCTATGCCATGGCAGCTCCGGGAAGGCCTCCTAGGGCCTCCTCTCCCCTCACACCGTCGTGTCATTCAGCCCACCCGGGGAGCAAAGGGCCCCCTGGGCAGGGCTCAGGGTGCAGCCCGTGTGTGGTTTCATGGCTGGGAAAGGGGAGATCCTGAAGCTGGCTGCCCGCTTGTGAATGGGGCCGGAGGGCAAGAGCCGGCATTCGTTTCGTGGGAAGCGGGAGATCGGGGGTCTCCAAGCTGCACGCAGATCCCCTCCCTGGCTGCCCCTCTTGCTGCTTCCCGGCTGCCAAGCCTCTCTTCCCCACGCGTGCGTCTCACCGAAAGGAGCAGGCTGCTTGCCATTCCTGGCAAGGGCCTCGTCCCACAGGCCCCGTTGCCTCCAAGGGGAGTGCACATTGACCCAGAGCCTCCAGAGGAGCTGCAGTCTCTCCAGCCACAGAGGCCTTGCAGCTGAGCCCAGGACAGCCTGCTGCGTGGAGGGCTTCGATGGGAGAGGGCCGTGCTTCCCTGGCGGGGGCTCTGGCTCACACTGCTTTCCGTGGGGAAACACTGTGTGCGCCAAGTGTCTCCTGGGTGCAGAAGATCTCTCCCCAGCGCCGGAGGTGCGGGGAACCCTCTCTGGACACAGAGCAGTGTTCTAGGCAGGCCTCCCGGGCTGGGAGAGCCTCCACTGCCCCAACTGTCCAACGGCCTCAGGACCACACTTCTAGGGAGTGTGGGTCTGACAGGCAGGGCGGCCTGAGGGAGGAACGTGGATGGCAGGCCCAAGCCACTGCGCTGAGCATTGCCCCTGGAAGTCCCAGCTGCAGGCTCTCTGCTCCACGCCCAAGCTGGAGTGAGCCTGGACCCTGGCCTGCAGACCCAGGCTTGCCCTGGGCACTGCTAGGGCGGGACCCATCCCAGGCTCAGCCAGGCCTCCCTAGGGCTTGTGCTGGCCTAGGCCCCTGCCAGCCAGCAGGAGCTGGACGGAACACAGTTCATTGGAGAAGGCCCCAGGGTGTTGCCGGTGTGTCTCTTGCACTGCTCGGAAGAAGCTGCAGGTCCACAGGCTGTGTGTGCACGTGGCCACTGGGGCCTGAGGAGAGAAGAGGCATGAGCCCCCTTGCAAGCGGGACTCCTGCCACCTCGGAGTTGCCTGCCACACACCCCCCTGCTGCCTGCGCTGTCTTCCCTGCTGGCAGGCCTCTGGGTGCCCCGGCCAGTCTATGCCAAGGAAGGCAAGGTGCTTGCTCTCCCCTTGCTGGAAGCTCCTCCTACAGCCTTCTGGACCAGGGGACACATGCCCCCTGGACCAGCAGCCTGCAAGGAAGCTGCAGCTGAGCCATCCAGGAAGGCCCGCAGTAGTAGGCAGGAAGCCCCCTGCTAAGGACAGCTTTGCCACGCCAAACCTTGGAGGAGCTCATGGAGGCCCGGGCCTGCAGCGTTTTCCACGGGAGAGCACTGGGTTGCCCAAAGCCTCCCCTGCGGCTTCGGAGCACCCTCCAGCCCCCACGCCCTGGCAACCCACTCTGTTGCCGGAGGGAAGTTCCAAGCAGGGCGCTCTCGCTTGGGGAGCCAGGGTGCCTCCTGCTTGGAGAGTTGCTCAGGAACTCCTGTGGAGCGAGGCTTCCCCTCCCATGCTTGGCGGCCAGCAGATGGTGTCCTCGCTCCACCGAAAAACTCGCTGCTTTGAATTCAGCCCTGGATCTCCTAGCTGACCTCTCTGCCCCAAGCAGCAACTCCAGCGTGCACCCAGCCCCCAACAAGGAGAGTGCCTTTCCTGAGCGCTGCTATGCCATGGCAGCTCCGGGAAGGCCTCCTAGGGCCTCCTCTCCCCTCACACCGTCGTGTCATTCAGCCCACCCGGGGAGCAAAGGGCCCCCTGGGCAGGGCTCAGGGTGCAGCCCGTGTGTGGTTTCATGGCTGGGAAAGGGGAGATCCTGAAGCTGGCTGCCCGCTTGTGAATGGGGCCGGAGGGCAAGAGCCGGCATTCGTTTCGTGGGAAGCGGGAGATCGGGGGTCTCCAAGCTGCACGCAGATCCCCTCCCTGGCTGCCCCTCTTGCTGCTTCCCGGCTGCCAAGCCTCTCTTCCCCACGCGTGCGTCTCACCGAAAGGAGCAGGCTGCTTGCCATTCCTGGCAAGGGCCTCGTCCCACAGGCCCCGTTGCCTCCAAGGGGAGTGCACATTGACCCAGAGCCTCCAGAGGAGCTGCAGTCTCTCCAGCCACAGAGGCCTTGCAGCTGAGCCCAGGACAGCCTGCTGCGTGGAGGGCTTCGATGGGAGAGGGCCGTGCTTCCCTGGCGGGGGCTCTGGCTCACACTGCTTTCCGTGGGGAAACACTGTGTGCGCCAAGTGTCTCCTGGGTGCAGAAGATCTCTCCCCAGCGCCGGAGGTGCGGGGAACCCTCTCTGGACACAGAGCAGTGTTCTAGGCAGGCCTCCCGGGCTGGGAGAGCCTCCACTGCCCCAACTGTCCAACGGCCTCAGGACCACACTTCTAGGGAGTGTGGGTCTGACAGGCAGGGCGGCCTGAGGGAGGAACGTGGATGGCAGGCCCAAGCCACTGCGCTGAGCATTGCCCCTGGAAGTCCCAGCTGCAGGCTCTCTGCTCCACGCCCAAGCTGGAGTGAGCCTGGACCCTGGCCTGCAGACCCAGGCTTGCCCTGGGCACTGCTAGGGCGGGACCCATCCCAGGCTCAGCCAGGCCTCCCTAGGGCTTGTGCTGGCCTAGGCCCCTGCCAGCCAGCAGGAGCTGGACGGAACACAGTTCATTGGAGAAGGCCCCAGGGTGTTGCCGGTGTGTCTCTTGCACTGCTCGGAAGAAGCTGCAGGTCCACAGGCTGTGTGTGCACGTGGCCACTGGGGCCTGAGGAGAGAAGAGGCATGAGCCCCCTTGCAAGCGGGACTCCTGCCACCTCGGAGTTGCCTGCCACACACCCCCCTGCTGCCTGCGCTGTCTTCCCTGCTGGCAGGCCTCTGGGTGCCCCGGCCAGTCTATGCCAAGGAAGCAAGGTGCTTGCTCTCCCCTTGCTGGAAGCTCCTCCTACAGCCTTCTGGACCAGGGGACACATGCCCCCTGGACCAGCAGCCTGCAAGGAAGCTGCAGCTGAGCCATCCAGGAAGGCCCGCAGTAGTAGGCAGGAAGCCCCCTGCTAAGGACAGCTTTGCCACGCCAAACCTTGGAGGAGCTCATGGAGGCCCGGGCCTGCAGCGTTTTCCACGGGAGAGCACTGGGTTGCCCAAAGCCTCCCCTGCGGCTTCGGAGCACCCTCCAGCCCCCACGCCCTGGCAACCCACTCTGTTGCCGGAGGGAAGTTCCAAGCAGGGCGCTCTCGCTTGGGGAGCCAGGGTGCCTCCTGCTTGGAGAGTTGCTCAGGAACTCCTGTGGAGCGAGGCTTCCCCTCCCATGCTTGGCGGCCAGCAGATGGTGTCCTCGCTCCACCGAAAAACTCGCTGCTTTGAATTCAGCCCTGGATCTCCTAGCTGACCTCTCTGCCCCAAGCAGCAACTCCAGCGTGCACCCAGCCCCCAACAAGGAGAGTGCCTTTCCTGAGCGCTGCTATGCCATGGCAGCTCCGGGAAGGCCTCCTAGGGCCTCCTCTCCCCTCACACCGTCGTGTCATTCAGCCCACCCGGGGAGCAAAGGGCCCCCTGGGCAGGGCTCAGGGTGCAGCCCGTGTGTGGTTTCATGGCTGGGAAAGGGGAGATCCTGAAGCTGGCTGCCCGCTTGTGAATGGGGCCGGAGGGCAAGAGCCGGCATTCGTTTCGTGGGAAGCGGGAGATCGGGGGTCTCCAAGCTGCACGCAGATCCCCTCCCTGGCTGCCCCTCTTGCTGCTTCCCGGCTGCCAAGCCTCTCTTCCCCACGCGTGCGTCGCACCGAAAGGAGCAGGCTGCTTGCCATTCCTGGCAAGGGCCTCGTCCCACAGGCCCCGTTGCCTCCAAGGGGAGTGCACATTGACCCAGAGCCTCCAGAGGAGCTGCAGTCTCTCCAGCCACAGAGGCCTTGCAGCTGAGCCCAGGACAGCCTGCTGCGTGGAGGGCTTCGATGGGAGAGGGCCGTGCTTCCCTGGCGGGGGCTCTGGCTCACACTGCTTTCCGTGGGGAAACACTGTGTGCGCCAAGTGTCTCCTGGGTGCAGAAGATCTCTCCCCAGCGCCGGAGGTGCGGGGAACCCTCTCTGGACACAGAGCAGTGTTCTAGGCAGGCCTCCCGGGCTGGGAGAGCCTCCACTGCCCCAACTGTCCAACGGCCTCAGGACCACACTTCTAGGGAGTGTGGGTCTGACAGGCAGGGCGGCCTGAGGGAGGAACGTGGATGGCAGGCCCAAGCCACTGCGCTGAGCATTGCCCCTGGAAGTCCCAGCTGCAGGCTCTCTGCTCCACGCCCAAGCTGGAGTGAGCCTGGACCCTGGCCTGCAGACCCAGGCTTGCCCTGGGCACTGCTAGGGCGGGACCCATCCCAGGCTCAGCCAGGCCTCCCTAGGGCTTGTGCTGGCCTAGGCCCCTGCCAGCCAGCAGGAGCTGGACGGAACACAGTTCATTGGAGAAGGCCCCAGGGTGTTGCCGGTGTGTCTCTTGCACTGCTCGGAAGAAGCTGCAGGTCCACAGGCTGTGTGTGCACGTGGCCACTGGGGCCTGAGGAGAGAAGAGGCATGAGCCCCCTTGCAAGCGGGACTCCTGCCACCTCGGAGTTGCCTGCCACACACCCCCCTGCTGCCTGCGCTGTCTTCCCTGCTGGCAGGCCTCTGGGTGCCCCGGCCAGTCTATGCCAAGGAAGCAAGGTGCTTGCTCTCCCCTTGCTGGAAGCTCCTCCTACAGCCTTCTGGACCAGGGGACACATGCCCCCTGGACCAGCAGCCTGCAAGGAAGCTGCAGCTGAGCCATCCAGGAAGGCCCGCAGTAGTAGGCAGGAAGCCCCCTGCTAAGGACAGCTTTGCCACGCCAAACCTTGGAGGAGCTCATGGAGGCCCGGGCCTGCAGCGTTTTCCACGGGAGAGCACTGGGTTGCCCAAAGCCTCCCCTGCGGCTTCGGAGCACCCTCCAGCCCCCACGCCCTGGCAACCCACTCTGTTGCCGGAGGGAAGTTCCAAGCAGGGCGCTCTCGCTTGGGGAGCCAGGGTGCCTCCTGCTTGGAGAGTTGCTCAGGAACTCCTGTGGAGCGAGGCTTCCCCTCCCATGCTTGGCGGCCAGCAGATGGTGTCCTCGCTCCACCGAAAAACTCGCTGCTTTGAATTCAGCCCTGGATCTCCTAGCTGACCTCTCTGCCCCAAGCAGCAACTCCAGCGTGCACCCAGCCCCCAACAAGGAGAGTGCCTTTCCTGAGCGCTGCTATGCCATGGCAGCTCCGGGAAGGCCTCCTAGGGCCTCCTCTCCCCTCACACCGTCGTGTCATTCAGCCCACCCGGGGAGCAAAGGGCCCCCTGGGCAGGGCTCAGGGTGCAGCCCGTGTGTGGTTTCATGGCTGGGAAAGGGGAGATCCTGAAGCTGGCTGCCCGCTTGTGAATGGGGCCGGAGGGCAAGAGCCGGCATTCGTTTCGTGGGAAGCGGGAGATCGGGGGTCTCCAAGCTGCACGCAGATCCCCTCCCTGGCTGCCCCTCTTGCTGCTTCCCGGCTGCCAAGCCTCTCTTCCCCACGCGTGCGTCTCACCGAAAGGAGCAGGCTGCTTGCCATTCCTGGCAAGGGCCTCGTCCCACAGGCCCCGTTGCCTCCAAGGGGAGTGCACATTGACCCAGAGCCTCCAGAGGAGCTGCAGTCTCTCCAGCCACAGAGGCCTTGCAGCTGAGCCCAGGACAGCCTGCTGCGTGGAGGGCTTCGATGGGAGAGGGCCGTGCTTCCCTGGCGGGGGCTCTGGCTCACACTGCTTTCCGTGGGGAAACACTGAGTGCGCCAAGTGTCTCCTGGGTGCAGAAGCTCTCTCCCCAGCGCCGGAGGTGCGGGGAACCCTCTCTGGACACAGAGCAGTGTTCTAGGCAGGCCTCCCGGGCTGGGAGAGCCTCCACTGCCCCAACTGTCCAACGGCCTCAGGACCACACTTCTAGGGAGTGTGGGTCTGACAGGCAGGGCGGCCTGAGGGAGGAACGTGGATGGCAGGCCCAAGCCACTGCGCTGAGCATTGCCCCTGGAAGTCCCAGCTGCAGGCTCTCTGCTCCACGCCCAAGCTGGAGTGAGCCTGGACCCTGGCCTGCAGACCCAGGCTTGCCCTGGGCACTGCTAGGGCGGGACCCATCCCAGGCTCAGCCAGGCCTCCCTAGGGCTTGTGCTGGCCTAGGCCCCTGCCAGCCAGCAGGAGCTGGACGGAACACAGTTCATTGGAGAAGGCCCCAGGGTGTTGCCGGTGTGTCTCTTGCACTGCTCGGAAGAAGCTGCAGGTCCACAGGCTGTGTGTGCACGTGGCCACTGGGGCCTGAGGAGAGAAGAGGCATGAGCCCCCTTGCAAGCGGGACTCCTGCCACCTCGGAGTTGCCTGCCACACACCCCCCTGCTGCCTGCGCTGTCTTCCCTGCTGGCAGGCCTCTGGGTGCCCCGGCCAGTCTATGCCAAGGAAGCAAGGTGCTTGCTCTCCCCTTGCTGGAAGCTCCTCCTACAGCCTTCTGGGCCAGGGGACACATGCCCCCTGGACCAGCAGCCTGCAAGGAAGCTGCAGCTTAGCCATCCAGGAAGGCCCGCAGTAGTAGGCAGGAAGCCCCCTGCTAAGGACAGCTTTGCCACGCCAAACCTTGGAGGAGCTCATGGAGGCCCGGGCCTGCAGCGTTTTCCACGGGAGAGCACTGGGTTGCCCAAAGCCTCCCCTGCGGCTTCGGAGCACCCTCCAGCCCCCACGCCCTGGCAACCCACTCTGTTGCCGGAGGGAAGTTCCAAGCAGGGCGCTCTCGCTTGGGGAGCCAGGGTGCCTCCTGCTTGGAGAGTTGCTCAGGAACTCCTGTGGAGCGAGGCTTCCCCTCCCATGCTTGGCGGCCAGCAGATGGTGTCCTCGCTCCACCGAAAAACTCGCTGCTTTGAATTCAGCCCTGGATCTCCTAGCTGACCTCTCTGCCCCAAGCAGCAACTCCAGCGTGCACCCAGCCCCCAACAAGGAGAGTGCCTTTCCTGAGCGCTGCTATGCCATGGCAGCTCCGGGAAGGCCTCCTAGGGCCTCCTCTCCCCTCACACCGTCGTGTCATTCAGCCCACCCGGGGAGCAAAGGGCCCCCTGGGCAGGGCTCAGGGTGCAGCCCGTGTGTGGTTTCATGGCTGGGAAAGGGGAGATCCTGAAGCTGGCTGCCCGCTTGTGAATGGGGCCGGAGGGCAAGAGCCGGCATTCGTTTCGTGGGAAGCGGGAGATCGGGGGTCTCCAAGCTGCACGCAGATCCCCTCCCTGGCTGCCCCTCTTGCTGCTTCCCGGCTGCCAAGCCTCTCTTCCCCACGCGTGCGTCTCACCGAAAGGAGCAGGCTGCTTGCCATTCCTGGCAAGGGCCTCGTCCCACAGGCCCCGTTGCCTCCAAGGGGAGTGCACATTGACCCAGAGCCTCCAGAGGAGCTGCAGTCTCTCCAGCCACAGAGGCCTTGCAGCTGAGCCCAGGACAGCCTGCTGCGTGGAGGGCTTCGATGGGAGAGGGCCGTGCTTCCCTGGCGGGGGCTCTGGCTCACACTGCTTTCCGTGGGGAAACACTGAGTGCGCCAAGTGTCTCCTGGGTGCAGAAGCTCTCTCCCCAGCGCCGGAGGTGCGGGGAACCCTCTCTGGACACAGAGCAGTGTTCTAGGCAGGCCTCCCGGGCTGGGAGAGCCTCCACTGCCCCAACTGTCCAACGGCCTCAGGACCACACTTCTAGGGAGTGTGGGTCTGACAGGCAGGGCGGCCTGAGGGAGGAACGTGGATGGCAGGCCCAAGCCACTGCGCTGAGCATTGCCCCTGGAAGTCCCAGCTGCAGGCTCTCTGCTCCACGCCCAAGCTGGAGTGAGCCTGGACCCTGGCCTGCAGACCCAGGCTTGCCCTGGGCACTGCTAGGGCGGGACCCATCCCAGGCTCAGCCAGGCCTCCCTAGGGCTTGTGCTGGCCTAGGCCCCTGCCAGCCAGCAGGAGCTGGACGGAACACAGTTCATTGGAGAAGGCCCCAGGGTGTTGCCGGTGTGTCTCTTGCACTGCTCGGAAGAAGCTGCAGGTCCACAGGCTGTGTGTGCACGTGGCCACTGGGGCCTGAGGAGAGAAGAGGCATGAGCCCCCTTGCAAGCGGGACTCCTGCCACCTCGGAGTTGCCTGCCACACACCCCCCTGCTGCCTGCGCTGTCTTCCCTGCTGGCAGGCCTCTGGGTGCCCCGGCCAGTCTATGCCAAGGAAGCAAGGTGCTTGCTCTCCCCTTGCTGGAAGCTCCTCCTACAGCCTTCTGGGCCAGGGGACACATGCCCCCTGGACCAGCAGCCTGCAAGGAAGCTGCAGCTTAGCCATCCAGGAAGGCCCGCAGTAGTAGGCAGGAAGCCCCCTGCTAAGGACAGCTTTGCCACGCCAAACCTTGGAGGAGCTCATGGAGGCCCGGGCCTGCAGCGTTTTCCACGGGAGAGCACTGGGTTGCCCAAAGCCTCCCCTGCGGCTTCGGAGCACCCTCCAGCCCCCACGCCCTGGCAACCCACTCTGTTGCCGGAGGGAAGTTCCAAGCAGGGCGCTCTCGCTTGGGGAGCCAGGGTGCCTCCTGCTTGGAGAGTTGCTCAGGAACTCCTGTGGAGCGAGGCTTCCCCTCCCATGCTTGGCGGCCAGCAGATGGTGTCCTCGCTCCACCGAAAAACTCGCTGCTTTGAATTCAGCCCTGGATCTCCTAGCTGACCTCTCTGCCCCAAGCAGCAACTCCAGCGTGCACCCAGCCCCCAACAAGGAGAGTGCCTTTCCTGAGCGCTGCTATGCCATGGCAGCTCCGGGAAGGCCTCCTAGGGCCTCCTCTCCCCTCACACCGTCGTGTCATTCAGCCCACCCGGGGAGCAAAGGGCCCCCTGGGCAGGGCTCAGGGTGCAGCCCGTGTGTGGTTTCATGGCTGGGAAAGGGGAGATCCTGAAGCTGGCTGCCCGCTTGTGAATGGGGCCGGAGGGCAAGAGCCGGCATTCGTTTCGTGGGAAGCGGGAGATCGGGGGTCTCCAAGCTGCACGCAGATCCCCTCCCTGGCTGCCCCTCTTGCTGCTTCCCGGCTGCCAAGCCTCTCTTCCCCACGCGTGCGTCTCACCGAAAGGAGCAGGCTGCTTGCCATTCCTGGCAAGGGCCTCGTCCCACAGGCCCCGTTGCCTCCAAGGGGAGTGCACATTGACCCAGAGCCTCCAGAGGAGCTGCAGTCTCTCCAGCCACAGAGGCCTTGCAGCTGAGCCCAGGACAGCCTGCTGCGTGGAGGGCTTCGATGGGAGAGGGCCGTGCTTCCCTGGCGGGGGCTCTGGCTCACACTGCTTTCCGTGGGGAAACACTGTGTGCGCCAAGTGTCTCCTGGGTGCAGAAGATCTCTCCCCAGCGCCGGAGGTGCGGGGAACCCTCTCTGGACACAGAGCAGTGTTCTAGGCAGGCCTCCCGGGCTGGGAGAGCCTCCACTGCCCCAACTGTCCAACGGCCTCAGGACCACACTTCTAGGGAGTGTGGGTCTGACAGGCAGGGCGGCCTGAGGGAGGAACGTGGATGGCAGGCCCAAGCCACTGCGCTGAGCATTGCCCCTGGAAGTCCCAGCTGCAGGCTCTCTGCTCCACGCCCAAGCTGGAGTGAGCCTGGACCCTGGCCTGCAGACCCAGGCTTGCCCTGGGCACTGCTAGGGCGGGACCCATCCCAGGCTCAGCCAGGCCTCCCTAGGGCTTGTGCTGGCCTAGGCCCCTGCCAGCCAGCAGGAGCTGGACGGAACACAGTTCATTGGAGAAGGCCCCAGGGTGTTGCCGGTGTGTCTCTTGCACTGCTCGGAAGAAGCTGCAGGTCCACAGGCTGTGTGTGCACGTGGCCACTGGGGCCTGAGGAGAGAAGAGGCATGAGCCCCCTTGCAAGCGGGACTCCTGCCACCTCGGAGTTGCCTGCCACACACCCCCCTGCTGCCTGCGCTGTCTTCCCTGCTGGCAGGCCTCTGGGTGCCCCGGCCAGTCTATGCCAAGGAAGCAAGGTGCTTGCTCTCCCCTTGCTGGAAGCTCCTCCTACAGCCTTCTGGACCAGGGGACACATGCCCCCTGGACCAGCAGCCTGCAAGGAAGCTGCAGCTGAGCCATCCAGGAAGGCCCGCAGTAGTAGGCAGGAAGCCCCCTGCTAAGGACAGCTTTGCCACGCCAAACCTTGGAGGAGCTCATGGAGGCCCGGGCCTGCAGCGTTTTCCACGGGAGAGCACTGGGTTGCCCAAAGCCTCCCCTGCGGCTTCGGAGCACCCTCCAGCCCCCACGCCCTGGCAACCCACTCTGTTGCCGGAGGGAAGTTCCAAGCAGGGCGCTCTCGCTTGGGGAGCCAGGGTGCCTCCTGCTTGGAGAGTTGCTCAGGAACTCCTGTGGAGCGAGGCTTCCCCTCCCATGCTTGGCGGCCAGCAGATGGTGTCCTCGCTCCACCGAAAAACTCGCTGCTTTGAATTCAGCCCTGGATCTCCTAGCTGACCTCTCTGCCCCAAGCAGCAACTCCAGCGTGCACCCAGCCCCCAACAAGGAGAGTGCCTTTCCTGAGCGCTGCTATGCCATGGCAGCTCCGGGAAGGCCTCCTAGGGCCTCCTCTCCCCTCACACCGTCGTGTCATTCAGCCCACCCGGGGAGCAAAGGGCCCCCTGGGCAGGGCTCAGGGTGCAGCCCGTGTGTGGTTTCATGGCTGGGAAAGGGGAGATCCTGAAGCTGGCTGCCCGCTTGTGAATGGGGCCGGAGGGCAAGAGCCGGCATTCGTTTCGTGGGAAGCGGGAGATCGGGGGTCTCCAAGCTGCACGCAGATCCCCTCCCTGGCTGCCCCTCTTGCTGCTTCCCGGCTGCCAAGCCTCTCTTCCCCACGCGTGCGTCTCACCGAAAGGAGCAGGCTGCTTGCCATTCCTGGCAAGGGCCTCGTCCCACAGGCCCCGTTGCCTCCAAGGGGAGTGCACATTGACCCAGAGCCTCCAGAGGAGCTGCAGTCTCTCCAGCCACAGAGGCCTTGCAGCTGAGCCCAGGACAGCCTGCTGCGTGGAGGGCTTCGATGGGAGAGGGCCGTGCTTCCCTGGCGGGGGCTCTGGCTCACACTGCTTTCCGTGGGGAAACACTGTGTGCGCCAAGTGTCTCCTGGGTGCAGAAGATCTCTCCCCAGCGCCGGAGGTGCGGGGAACCCTCTCTGGACACAGAGCAGTGTTCTAGGCAGGCCTCCCGGGCTGGGAGAGCCTCCACTGCCCCAACTGTCCAACGGCCTCAGGACCACACTTCTAGGGAGTGTGGGTCTGACAGGCAGGGCGGCCTGAGGGAGGAACGTGGATGGCAGGCCCAAGCCACTGCGCTGAGCATTGCCCCTGGAAGTCCCAGCTGCAGGCTCTCTGCTCCACGCCCAAGCTGGAGTGAGCCTGGACCCTGGCCTGCAGACCCAGGCTTGCCCTGGGCACTGCTAGGGCGGGACCCATCCCAGGCTCAGCCAGGCCTCCCTAGGGCTTGTGCTGGCCTAGGCCCCTGCCAGCCAGCAGGAGCTGGACGGAACACAGTTCATTGGAGAAGGCCCCAGGGTGTTGCCGGTGTGTCTCTTGCACTGCTCGGAAGAAGCTGCAGGTCCACAGGCTGTGTGTGCACGTGGCCACTGGGGCCTGAGGAGAGAAGAGGCATGAGCCCCCTTGCAAGCGGGACTCCTGCCACCTCGGAGTTGCCTGCCACACACCCCCCTGCTGCCTGCGCTGTCTTCCCTGCTGGCAGGCCTCTGGGTGCCCCGGCCAGTCTATGCCAAGGAAGCAAGGTGCTTGCTCTCCCCTTGCTGGAAGCTCCTCCTACAGCCTTCTGGACCAGGGGACACATGCCCCCTGGACCAGCAGCCTGCAAGGAAGCTGCAGCTGAGCCATCCAGGAAGGCCCGCAGTAGTAGGCAGGAAGCCCCCTGCTAAGGACAGCTTTGCCACGCCAAACCTTGGAGGAGCTCATGGAGGCCCGGGCCTGCAGCGTTTTCCACGGGAGAGCACTGGGTTGCCCAAAGCCTCCCCTGCGGCTTCGGAGCACCCTCCAGCCCCCACGCCCTGGCAACCCACTCTGTTGCCGGAGGGAAGTTCCAAGCAGGGCGCTCTCGCTTGGGGAGCCAGGGTGCCTCCTGCTTGGAGAGTTGCTCAGGAACTCCTGTGGAGCGAGGCTTCCCCTCCCATGCTTGGCGGCCAGCAGATGGTGTCCTCGCTCCACCGAAAAACTCGCTGCTTTGAATTCAGCCCTGGATCTCCTAGCTGACCTCTCTGCCCCAAGCAGCAACTCCAGCGTGCACCCAGCCCCCAACAAGGAGAGTGCCTTTCCTGAGCGCTGCTATGCCATGGCAGCTCCGGGAAGGCCTCCTAGGGCCTCCTCTCCCCTCACACCGTCGTGTCATTCAGCCCACCCGGGGAGCAAAGGGCCCCCTGGGCAGGGCTCAGGGTGCAGCCCGTGTGTGGTTTCATGGCTGGGAAAGGGGAGATCCTGAAGCTGGCTGCCCGCTTGTGAATGGGGCCGGAGGGCAAGAGCCGGCATTCGTTTCGTGGGAAGCGGGAGATCGGGGGTCTCCAAGCTGCACGCAGATCCCCTCCCTGGCTGCCCCTCTTGCTGCTTCCCGGCTGCCAAGCCTCTCTTCCCCACGCGTGCGTCTCACCGAAAGGAGCAGGCTGCTTGCCATTCCTGGCAA
>NW_026648600.1:0-29950 GCF_030028045.1 Hippopotamus amphibius kiboko | reverse complement strand
ATAGCCTCACCATGCTGGTGACATGGGTGAGGTAGCACCTTGCCTGGTGGGGTGTGACGTGGCTGAGATGACACATGGTGGTCATGATCCCTTGCCTCTTAGGTGGCTCTAGCATGGTGGCACCCTGCTGTGAATGCTATGAAGGGGTCAAGGTGACATCCCATGGCTAGGACAGCCTCACCACATGGGTGACCCAAGTGAGGTGGCTCCCCACAAGACATGGTGTGACTGAGCTAAGCTGTCACCCAGTGGCAGTGATGGCTTCTCCATGCAGGTGACCCATACGAGGTTGTACCCCTCTGGGTGGTGTGTGAAGCAACCAGGGTGACACCTGGTGGCTGTGAGGGCCTCATCACGTGGGTGATCTGTGCATGGTGGCTCCCCACCAGGCATTGTGTGCTCAGGCAGAGGAGACATCTGGCAGCCATGACAGCCTCACCATACAGTTGACCTTTGCCAGGTGGCAACCTGCGGGGTGGGGTGTGACCATGCAGACGTGACACCCAGTGGTGTGACCACCTTGCCATGCAGGTGCCATGTTGAGGTGACATTCTCCTGGGCAGGGAGTGACGGGGCTGAACATTGGTGGCCGTGAGTGCTGCACCATGTGGGTGGCACATGCTAGGTGACATCCCAATGGGCAAGGTGTACCCAGGTCGAGATGACACTCAGTGGCTGTGAAGGCCTCACAACACAGGTGACCCATGCGATTTGGAATCCTGCATGGTGTGTTGTGACTGGGTTGACATGACACAGCGACCAGATTGGACTTGCAATGTGGGTGGCATGCATGAGGTTAGCCCTGCCAGGTAGGGTGTGATCGGGCTGAGGTGACACCCAGCAGCCATGATGGGCTTGCCACATGGATGGCACACAAGAGATGACACCCCACTGGGCATGGTGTCATGGGGATGAGGTAAAACACTATGGCTGTTACTGCCTCACCATGTGGGTACACATGTGAGGTCACACCCCACCAGGCCTAGAGTGATGGGGCCAAAGGGAAACATGGTGGCTGAGATGACTTGCCACGTGGGTGGCTAGCACGAGGTGGCACCCAGCTGTGCGTGGTGTGAACGGGCCAAGATGACACCCGGCAGCCGTGACAGCCTTGCCACGCTGGTTACCCCTGTGTGGTGGCATCCTACTGGGTGGTGTATGACTGGGCCAAGGTGACAACCAGCAGCCATGAAGGCCTCACTACATGGGTGACATTCGTGAGTTGAAACCCCACTGGGTGGTGTGTGCCCAGGCCTAGGAGAAACATGGCGGCCGTGAGGGCCTCAACACACTGGTGACCCGCATGAGGTGGTATCCTGCTGGGTGGGGTGTGCCCATGCCGAGGTGACATCTGGTTGCTGTGATTGCCCTGCAACGTGGGTTACCAGTGCTGGGTGGGGTGCACCCAGGTTGAGGTGACACATGGTTGGTGTGACAGATGAGCAATATGGGTGGCATGTGAAAGGTGACTCTCCACTGGGGAGGGTGTGACCAGGCTGAGGTGACACCTTGTGGCTGTGATGGCCTTGCCATGTGGGTGGCATGTATGAGGTAGCACCCCACCAGGTAGGGAGTGATGGGGCCGAGGTTCCACCAGGCCACTGTAATGTCCTCAACATGCGGGTGACCAATGAGATGTAGCATCCCACCAGGTGGGGTGTGCCCAGGCCTAGGTGACACCTGGCAGCCATGAAGGCCTCACATTTCAGGTGACTCATGCGAAGTGGCATTGCACACGGCAAGGTGCACCTGGGTTGAGGTGACACATGATGACTGTGATGGACTCACAACACGTGTGGCTTGCATGAGGTGACACACTGGAGGACAGAGTGTGATTGAGCTAAGGTGACACCTGGTGGCTGTGGTGTCCTCATCACATGGGTGGCATGCAAGAGATGACACCCCACCAGGTGTGGTGTCATGGGGATGAGGTGACAGCTAGTGGCTGTGACTGCATTGTCATGTGGGTGGCACATGTGAGGTAGCACCCCATCAGGTAGGGAGAGTTGGGGCCGAGGTGACACATGGTGGCTGTGACGGCCTCACCACATGGGTGACCTGCATGAGGTGGCATTCCACCATGAGGTGTGTGTCTGGGCCATTTTGACACCCAGTGGCTGTGAAGTCCTCACCACGTGGGTGGCTCATGCAAGGTTTCACCCTGCCAGGTGGTGTGTTATGGGGCTGAGGTGACACGCCACGGTCATGATGACCTTGCCATGCTGGTGACATTTGTGAGGTTTTACCTGACCTGGTGGGGTTTGACAGGACTGATGTGACACCTGGCGGCCATGATGGGTTTGCCTCACAGGTGACCCGTGTGAGGTGGCACCCTGATGGGTGGAGTACAATGGGGCTGAGGTGACACCTGGTGGCTGTGACGGCCTTGCAATGTGGGTGGCCTGTACGAGGTAGCACCCCACCAGGTAGGGAGTGATGGGGCCGAGGTTCCACCAGGCCACAGTAATGTCCTCAACATGTGGGTGACCAATGAGATGTAGCATCCCACCAGGTGGGGTGTGCCCAGGCCTAGGTGAAACCTGGCAGTGTGTGGGCCTCACCAAATGGGTGACCCTGGCTGGCTGGAACCCCACTGGGCAGGTGTTTCTGGGCCAAGGTCAAACACAGTTTCTGTGATGGCCTCACCACATGGGTGGCACCCCACCAGGTTGGGTGTGCCCAGGCTAAGGTGACACTCAGGGGCCATGACAGCCTTACCACGTGGGTGACCAGTGTGACGTGGCAACCTGTTGGGCAGCACATGACTGTGCCAAAGTGACACCTGGTGGCTGTGATGGCCTCACCATGCAGGTGACCTGTACAAGGCCTCACCACATGGGGCATGCATGAGGTTGCTCTCCACTGGGCAGAGTGTCCCAAGGCCGAGGTGACACCTGGTGGCCATGATGGCCTCACCATGCGGATGGCACATGTGGAGTGGCATCCCTCTCAATGGGAGTTGCCCAGGCCGAGGTCAAACCCCACTTCCATTATGGCCTCAAAACGTGGGTGACCCACATGAGGTTGCACCCAGCTGGGCGGGTTGTGCCAGTTCTGAGGTGAAACCCAGTGGGCATCTAGGCCTAGCCACACGGGAGACCCACACATGGTGGCACACAGCCAGGCAGTGTGTAACTGGGCCGAGGGGACCCCCAGTGTCCATTACGGCCTTGCCTCATGGGTGATATGTGTGAAGTGGCACTCTGTTGGGTGGGGTGTGACCAGGCCTAAGTGACACCCTGGCCATGAGGGTCTTGCCATGTGCATCACCTGCATGAGGTGGCTCCCCACTGGGCAGGTTGTGAAGTGGCCAAGGTGAAACTCGGCATCCTGACCACATCGCCATGCAGGTGGCATGTGCGATGTGTCACCATGATGGGTGGGGTGTGCCCAGGTCTAGGTGACACCCAGCTGCCATGCAGGCCTCATCAGGCAGATGCACCACAGTATGTGGCACTCCTCCAGTTGGTGTGTGCCCAGGCGAAGGTGAATCCCATCCTTCATGAGGGCATCAACATGTGGGTGACCCATGCGAGGTGGCAGCCCCCAGGTGATGTGTGACTGGGCTGAGGCAACACCCAATGGCATGACAGCCTCACCACATAGGTGACCCTGGTGTGGTGGCATCCCACCAGGCGGCGTGTGCCCAGGCCAATGTCAAACACAGCTTCTGTGATGGCCTTGCCACTCGGGTGACAGGGGCAAGGTGGCTCCCCATCAGGTGGCGTGTGCCTGGGCTGAGGTGACAGCCAGCCGCTATGATGTACTTGCCACGTGGGTTACCTTTGTGAGGTGGCACCCCACTGGGTGGATATGCCCAGGTTGATGTGACACCTGGCAGCCCTGATGGCCACAGCATGTGGGTGACTGATGTGACGTGGCACTCTGCTAGGTGGGGTGTGATGGATCTGATGTGACATCTGGCAGCCATAATGGCCTTGCAACATGGGTGGCACATGCAAAGTGGCACACCGCAGGTGGGATGTGGGGGGGTCTAGGTACCCCCAGTGGATTTGACGGTGCAGCTATGTGTGTGACAAGTGCAAGGGTGCTCCCATCAGGGTGGGGTGTTACTGGAACGAGGTTACACCTTGTGACCATAATGGCCTCAGCACTTGGGTGGTATGCATGATGTGGCACCCTGCCAGCAGGGTGTGATGGGGCCAATGGACACCCCGTGGTTGTGACAGGCTCTCAACACAGATGACCCATGTGAGGTGGCTTTTTGCCAGGCAGGGTGTGACTGAGCTGAGGTGACATCTGGCAGCCATTACAGCCTCACCACATGGCTGACCCATGCATGGTGGCATCCTGTTGGGCTGGATGTGCCTGGGCCTAGGTGACAGCCGGTTGCCATGAGGGCCATGCCACAAGTGTGACCCTTGTGAGATGGCACTCTGGTGGGTGGGGTGTGCATGGGCCTAGGTGCCACCTGGTGGCTGAGAGGGCCTCACAACCCAGGTGACCCTCACGAGATGGCACCCTGCCTGATGGGGTGTGCCCAATTCAAGGTGATACCTGATGGTCATGACAGCATCACCACATGCATGGCATGCCCAAGGTGGTACACTGTTGGGCTGTGTTTGATAATCCTAGGTGACACCCTGTGGCCATCATGGCCTTGCCATGTGGGTGGCATGCACGAAGTGGCTCCTGGCCGGACATGGTGTCCCTGGGCTGAGGTGAGACCTGGCAACACTGACGGCCTCACCACATGGCTTACACATGTAAGGTGGCACCCCACAGGGTGGATGTGCCTGGGCTGAGGTGAGGCCTGATATCCCTGATGGCCTCACCACGTGGGTGAATCACATGAGTTGACACCCCACCAGGCAGGGTGTGGTGGGGCTGAAGTGACACCCAGCAGCCGTAATGGCCTTGCACTGTGGGTGGAACCTGCAAAGTGCCACCGCTCTTGGCAGGGTGTAAGGGTGCCAAGGTGACACATGGTGCTGTGATGGCCCAGCTACATGGGTGGCAAGTGCAAGGTTGCACCCAACCAGGTGGGGTGTTACAGGGCCGAGGTGGCACCTGGTGGCTGTGATGGCCTCACCACTTGGGTGGCACACACATGGTAGCACCCTGCCAGGCAAGGTGCGATGGGGCCAATGGACACCCTGTGGCTGTGACAGCCTCACAACCCTGGTGACCTATACTAGGTGGCTTCCTGCTGCGCAGGTTGTGACTGAGCTGAGGTGACACCCGGCAGCAGTGATGGCCTTGCCACATGGGTGACCTGCAAGAGGTGGCACCATGCTGTGTGGGTTGTGACCAGGCCAAGGGGACACCTGGCGGCCATGACAGCCACACCACAATCGTAGCAAGTGTGAGATTGCACCCTGCAGGCTGCAGTGTGAGCAGGCCAAAGTGATCCACAGCAGCTGTGAGAGCCACATCACATGGGTGACCCTTGCAAATTGGCACCCTGTTAGGTGGTGTGTGACTGGTCCAAGGTGATGCCCAGTGGCCATGAGGACCTCACCACATGGGTGACCCACATGAGCTGGCACCCTGCCTGGCAGGGTGTAACCAGGCCAAGGTGACATCTGGTGGCATAGAGGTGCTCACAACGTGAGTAACCATGCGAGGTGGCATCTCACATGGTGGGGTATGCCCGGATTGAGGTGACACACTTTGACCGAGACAGACTTGAAGCACAGGTGGCATGCACCAGGTGACACCCCACTGTGCAGTGTGTGATCGGGCTGAGGTGACACCTGGTGGCTGTGATGGTCTCGTCCTGAGGGAAGCACATGCTAGTTGACACCCTGGCAGGTGGGTATTGACCAGGAAGAGGTGACACCCAGTTGCCGTGATGGCCTCACTACATGGGGGACACACAAGAGATGACATGGTGCCAGGTGTGGTGTCACAGGGACAAGGTGGCATCTAGTGGTGTGATTGCCTAGCTATGCGGGTGGCACATCAAGGTGGCACCTGGCAGGGTGGGGAATGACGGGGCTGAAGTGACACCCAGTGGCCATGATGGCCTAGCCATGTGAGTAGCATGCACTATGTAGCACCCCATCGGGCAGTGTCTGAGTGGGCTTAGGTGACACCTCGCGGCCTTGATAGCCTCACCATGCTGGTGACATGGGTGAGGTAGCACCTTGCCTGGTGGGGTGTGACGTGGCTGAGATGACACATGGTGGTCATGATCCCTTGCCTCTTAGGTGGCTCTAGCATGGTGGCACCCTGCTGTGAATGCTATGAAGGGGTCAAGGTGACATCCCATGGCTAGGACAGCCTCACCACATGGGTGACCCAAGTGAGGTGGCTCCCCACAAGACATGGTGTGACTGAGCTAAGCTGTCACCCAGTGGCAGTGATGGCTTCTCCATGCAGGTGACCCATACGAGGTTGTACCCCTCTGGGTGGTGTGTGAAGCAACCAGGGTGACACCTGGTGGCTGTGAGGGCCTCATCACGTGGGTGATCTGTGCATGGTGGCTCCCCACCAGGCATTGTGTGCTCAGGCAGAGGAGACATCTGGCAGCCATGACAGCCTCACCATACAGTTGACCTTTGCCAGGTGGCAACCTGCGGGGTGGGGTGTGACCATGCAGACGTGACACCCAGTGGTGTGACCACCTTGCCATGCAGGTGCCATGTTGAGGTGACATTCTCCTGGGCAGGGAGTGACGGGGCTGAACATTGGTGGCCGTGAGTGCTGCACCATGTGGGTGGCACATGCTAGGTGACATCCCAATGGGCAAGGTGTACCCAGGTCGAGATGACACTCAGTGGCTGTGAAGGCCTCACAACACAGGTGACCCATGCGATTTGGAATCCTGCATGGTGTGTTGTGACTGGGTTGACATGACACAGCGACCAGATTGGACTTGCAATGTGGGTGGCATGCATGAGGTTAGCCCTGCCAGGTAGGGTGTGATCGGGCTGAGGTGACACCCAGCAGCCATGATGGGCTTGCCACATGGATGGCACACAAGAGATGACACACCACTGGGCATGGTGTCATGGGGATGAGGTAAAACACTATGGCTGTTACTGCCTCACCATGTGGGTACACATGTGAGGTCACACCCCACCAGGCCTAGAGTGATGGGGCCAAAGGGAAACATGGTGGCTGAGATGACTTGCCACGTGGGTGGCTAGCACGAGGTGGCACCCAGCTGTGCGTGGTGTGAACGGGCCAAGATGACACCCGGCAGCCGTGACAGCCTTGCCACGCTGGTTACCCCTGTGTGGTGGCATCCTACTGGGTGGTGTATGACTGGGCCAAGGTGACAACCAGCAGCCATGAAGGCCTCACTACATGGGTGACATTCGTGAGTTGAAACCCCACTGGGTGGTGTGTGCCCAGGCCTAGGAGAAACATGGCGGCCGTGAGGGCCTCAACACACTGGTGACCCGCATGAGGTGGTATCCTGCTGGGTGGGGTGTGCCCATGCCGAGGTGACATCTGGTTGCTGTGATTGCCCTGCAACGTGGGTTACCAGTGCTGGGTGGGGTGCACCCAGGTTGAGGTGACACATGGTTGGTGTGACAGATGAGCAATATGGGTGGCATGTGAAAGGTGACTCTCCACTGGGGAGGGTGTGACCAGGCTGAGGTGACACCTTGTGGCTGTGATGGCCTTGCCATGTGGGTGGCATGTATGAGGTAGCACCCCACCAGGTAGGGAGTGATGGGGCCGAGGTTCCACCAGGCCACTGTAATGTCCTCAACATGCGGGTGACCAATGAGATGTAGCATCCCACCAGGTGGGGTGTGCCCAGGCCTAGGTGACACCTGGCAGCCATGAAGGCCTCACATTTCAGGTGACTCATGCGAAGTGGCATTGCACACGGCAAGGTGCACCTGGGTTGAGGTGACACATGATGACTGTGATGGACTCACAACACGTGTGGCTTGCATGAGGTGACACACTGGAGGACAGAGTGTGATTGAGCTAAGGTGACACCTGGTGGCTGTGGTGTCCTCATCACATGGGTGGCATGCAAGAGATGACACCCCACCAGGTGTGGTGTCATGGGGATGAGGTGACAGCTAGTGGCTGTGACTGCATTGTCATGTGGGTGGCACATGTGAGGTAGCACCCCATCAGGTAGGGAGAGTTGGGGCCGAGGTGACACATGGTGGCTGTGACGGCCTCACCACATGGGTGACCTGCATGAGGTGGCATTCCACCATGAGGTGTGTGTCTGGGCCATTTTGACACCCAGTGGCTGTGAAGTCCTCACCACGTGGGTGGCTCATGCAAGGTTTCACCCTGCCAGGTGGTGTGTTATGGGGCTGAGGTGACACGCCATGGTCATGATGACCTTGCCATGCTGGTGACATTTGTGAGGTTTTACCTGCCCTGGTGGGGTTTGACAGGACTGATGTGACACCTGGCGGCCATGATGGGTTTGCCTCACAGGTGACCCGTGTGAGGTGGCACCCTGATGGGTGGAGTACAATGGGGCTGAGGTGACACCTGGTGGCTGTGACGGCCTTGCAATGTGGGTGGCCTGTACGAGGTAGCACCCCACCAGGTAGGGAGTGATGGGGCCGAGGTTCCACCAGGCCACAGTAATGTCCTCAACATGCGGGTGACCAATGAGATGTAGCATCCCACCAGGTGGGGTGTGCCCAGGCCTAGGTGACACCTGGCAGTGTGTGGGCCTCACCAAATGGGTGACCCTGGCTGGCTGGAACCCCACTGGGCAGGTGTTTCTGGGCCAAGGTCAAACACAGTTTCTGTGATGGCCTCACCACATGGGTGGCACCCCACCAGGTTGGGTGTGCCCAGGCTAAGGTGACACTCAGGGGCCATGACAGCCTTACCACGTGGGTGACCAGTGTGATGTGGCAACCTGTTGGGCAGCACATGACTGTGCCAAAGTGACACCTGGTGGCTGTGATGGCCTCACCATGCAGGTGACCTGTACAAGGCCTCACCACATGGGGCATGCATGAGGTTGCTCTCCACTGGGCAGAGTGTCCCAAGGCCGAGGTGACACCTGGTGGCCATGATGGCCTCACCATGCGGATGGCACATGTGGAGTGGCATCCCTCTCAATGGGAGTTGCCCAGGCCGAGGTCAAACCCCACTTCCATTATGGCCTCAAAACGTGGGTGACCCACATGAGGTTGCACCCAGCTGGGCGGGTTGTGCCAGTTCTGAGGTGAAACCCAGTGGGCATCTAGGCCTAGCCACACGGGAGACCCACACATGGTGGCACACAGCCAGGCAGTGTGTAACTGGGCCGAGGGGACCCCCAGTGTCCATTACGGCCTTGCCTCATGGGTGATATGTGTGAAGTGGCACTCTGTTGGGTGGGGTGTGACCAGGCCTAAGTGACACCCTGGCCATGAGGGTCTTGCCATGTGCATCACCTGCATGAGGTGGCTCCCCACTGGGCAGGTTGTGAAGTGGCCGAGGAGAAACTCGGCATCCTGACCACATCGCCATGCAGGTGGCATGTGCGATGTGTCACCGTGATGGGTGGGGTGTGCCCAGGTCTAGGTGACACCCAGCTGCCATGCAGGCCTCATCAGGCAGATGCACCACAGTATGTGGCACTCCTCCAGTTGGTGTGTGCCCAGGCGAAGGTGAATCCCATCCTTCATGAGGGCATCAACATGTGGGTGACCCATGCGAGGGGGCAGCCCCCAGGTGATGTGTGACTGGGCTGAGGCAACACCCAATGGCATGACAGCCTCACCACATAGGTGACCCTGGTGTGGTGGCATCCCACCAGGCGGCGTGTGCCCAGGCCAATGTCAAACACAGCTTCTGTGATGGCCTTGCCACTCGGGTGACAGGGGCAAGGTGGCTCCCCATCAGGTGGCGTGTGCCTGGGCTGAGGTGACAGCCAGCCGCTATGATGTACTTGCCACGTGGGTTACCTTTGTGAGGTGGCACCCCACTGGGTGGATATGCCCAGGTTGATGTGACACCTGGCAGCCCTGATGGCCACAGCATGTGGGGGACTGATGTGACGTGGCACTCTGCTAGGTGGGGTGTGATGGATCTGATGTGACATCTGGCAGCCATAATGGCCTTGCAACATGGGTGGCACATGCAAAGTGGCACACCGCAGGTGGGATGTGAGGGGGTCTAGGTACCCCCGGTGGATTTGACGGTGCAGCTATGTGTGTGACAAGTGCAAGGGTGCTCCCATCAGGGTGGGGTGTTACTGGAACGAGGTTACACCTTGTGACCATAATGGCCTCAGCACTTGGGTGGTATGCATGATGTGGCACCCTGCCAGCAGGGTGTGATGGGGCCAATGGACACCCCGTGGTTGTGACAGGCTCTCAACACGGATGACCCATGTGAGGTGGCTTTTTGCCAGGCAGGGTGTGACTGAGCTGAGGTGACATCTGGCAGCCATTACAGCCTCACCACATGGCTGACCCATGCATGGTGGCATCCTGTTGGGCTGGATGTGCCTGGGCCTAGGTGACAGCCGGTTGCCATGAGGGCCATGCCACAAGTGTGACCCTTGTGAGATGGCACTCTGGTGGGTGGGGTGTGCATGGGCCTAGGTGCCACCTGGTGGCTGAGAGGGCCTCACAACCCAGGTGACCCTCACGAGATGGCACCCTGCCTGATGGGGTGTGCCCAATTCAAGGTGATACCTGATGGTCATGACAGCATCACCACATGCATGGCATGCCCAAGGTGGTACACTGTTGGGCTGTGTTTGATAATCCTAGGTGACACCCTGTGGCCGTCATGGCCTTGCCATGTGGGTGGCATGCACGAAGTGGCTCTTGGCCAGACATGGTGTCCCTGGGCTGAGGTGAGACCTGGCAACACTGACAGCCTCACCACATGGCTTACATATGTAAGGTGGCACCCCACAGGGTGGATGTACCTGGGCTGAGGTGAGGCCTGATATCCCTGATGGCCTCACCACGTGGGTGAATCACATGAGTTGACACCCCCCAGGCAGGGTGTGGCGGGGCTGAAGTGACACCCAGCAGCCGTAATGGCCTTGCAATGTGGGTGGAACCTGCAAAGTGCCACTGCTCTGGGCAGGGTGTAAGGGTGCCAAGGTGACACATGGTGCTGTGATGGCCCAGCTACATGAGTGGCAAGTGCAAGGTTGCACCCAACCAGGTGGGGTGTTACAGGGCCAAGGTGGCACCTGGTGGCTGTGATGGCCTCACCACTTGGGTGGCACACACATGGTAGCACCCTGCCAGGCAAGGTGCGATGGGGCCAATGGACACCCTGTGGCTGTGACAGCCTCACAACCCTGGTGACCTATACTAGGTGGCTTCCTGCTGCGCAGGTTGTGACTGAGCTGAGGTGACACCCGGCAGCAGTGATGGCCTTGCCACATGGGTGACCTGCAAGAGGTGGCACCATGCTGTGTGGGTTGTGACCAGGCCAAGGGGACACCTGGCGGCCATGACAGCCACACCACAATCGTAGCAAGTGTGAGATTGCACCCTGCAGGCTGCAGTGTGAGCAGGCCAAAGTGATCCACAGCAGCTGTGAGAGCCACATCACATGGGTGACCCTTGCAAATTGGCACCCTGTTAGGTGGTGTGTGACTGGTCCAAGGTGATGCCCAGTGGCCATGAGGACCTCACCACATGGGTGACCCACATGAGCTGGCACCCTGCCTGGCAGGGTGTAACCAGGCCAAGGTGACATCTGGTGGCATAGAGGTGCTCACAACGTGAGTAACCATGCGAGGTGGCATCTCACATGGTGGGGTATGCCCGGATTGAGGTGACACACTTTGACCGAGACAGACTTGAAGCACAGGTGGCATGCACCAGGTGACACCCCACTGTGCAGTGTGTGATCGGGCTGAGGTGACACCTGGTGGCTGTGATGGTCTCGTCCTGAGGGAAGCACATGCTAGTTGACACCCTGGCAGGTGGGTATTGACCAGGAAGAGGTGACACCCAGTTGCCGTGATGGCCTCACTACATGGGGGACACACAAGAGATGACATGGTGCCAGGTGTGGTGTCACAGGGACAAGGTGGCATCTAGTGGTGTGATTGCCTAGCTATGCGGGTGGCACATCAAGGTGGCACCTGGCAGGGTGGGGAATGACGGGGCTGAAGTGACACCCAGTGGCCATGATGGCCTAGCCATGTGAGTAGCATGCACTATGTAGCACCCCATCGGGCAGTGTCTGAGTGGGCTTAGGTGACACCTCGCGGCCTTGATAGCCTCACCATGCTGGTGACATGGGTGAGGTAGCACCTTGCCTGGTGGGGTGTGACGTGGCTGAGATGACACATGGTGGTCATGATCCCTTGCCTCTTAGGTGGCTCTAGCATGGTGGCACCCTGCTGTGAATGCTATGAAGGGGTCAAGGTGACATCCCATGGCTAGGACAGCCTCACCACATGGGTGACCCAAGTGAGGTGGCTCCCCACAAGACATGGTGTGACTGAGCTAAGCTGTCACCCAGTGGCAGTGATGGCTTCTCCATGCAGGTGACCCATACGAGGTTGTACCCCTCTGGGTGGTGTGTGAAGCAACCAGGGTGACACCTGGTGGCTGTGAGGGCCTCATCACGTGGGTGATCTGTGCATGGTGGCTCCCCACCAGGCATTGTGTGCTCAGGCAGAGGAGACATCTGGCAGCCATGACAGCCTCACCATACAGTTGACCTTTGCCAGGTGGCAACCTGCGGGGTGGGGTGTGACCATGCAGACGTGACACCCAGTGGTGTGACCACCTTGCCATGCAGGTGCCATGTTGAGGTGACATTCTCCTGGGCAGGGAGTGACGGGGCTGAACATTGGTGGCCGTGAGTGCTGCACCATGTGGGTGGCACATGCTAGGTGACATCCCAATGGGCAAGGTGTACCCAGGTCGAGATGACACTCAGTGGCTGTGAAGGCCTCACAACACAGGTGACCCATGCGATTTGGAATCCTGCATGGTGTGTTGTGACTGGGTTGACATGACACAGCGACCAGATTGGACTTGCAATGTGGGTGGCATGCATGAGGTTAGCCCTGCCAGGTAGGGTGTGATCGGGCTGAGGTGACACCCAGCAGCCATGATGGGCTTGCCACATGGATGGCACACAAGAGATGACACACCACTGGGCATGGTGTCATGGGGATGAGGTAAAACACTATGGCTGTTACTGCCTCACCATGTGGGTACACATGTGAGGTCACACCCCACCAGGCCTAGAGTGATGGGGCCAAAGGGAAACATGGTGGCTGAGATGACTTGCCACGTGGGTGGCTAGCACGAGGTGGCACCCAGCTGTGCGTGGTGTGAACGGGCCAAGATGACACCCGGCAGCCGTGACAGCCTTGCCACGCTGGTTACCCCTGTGTGGTGGCATCCTACTGGGTGGTGTATGACTGGGCCAAGGTGACAACCAGCAGCCATGAAGGCCTCACTACATGGGTGACATTCGTGAGTTGAAACCCCACTGGGTGGTGTGTGCCCAGGCCTAGGAGAAACATGGCGGCCGTGAGGGCCTCAACACACTGGTGACCCGCATGAGGTGGTATCCTGCTGGGTGGGGTGTGCCCATGCCGAGGTGACATCTGGTTGCTGTGATTGCCCTGCAACGTGGGTTACCAGTGCTGGGTGGGGTGCACCCAGGTTGAGGTGACACATGGTTGGTGTGACAGATGAGCAATATGGGTGGCATGTGAAAGGTGACTCTCCACTGGGGAGGGTGTGACCAGGCTGAGGTGACACCTTGTGGCTGTGATGGCCTTGCCATGTGGGTGGCATGTATGAGGTAGCACCCCACCAGGTAGGGAGTGATGGGGCCGAGGTTCCACCAGGCCACTGTAATGTCCTCAACATGCGGGTGACCAATGAGATGTAGCATCCCACCAGGTGGGGTGTGCCCAGGCCTAGGTGACACCTGGCAGCCATGAAGGCCTCACATTTCAGGTGACTCATGCGAAGTGGCATTGCACACGGCAAGGTGCACCTGGGTTGAGGTGACACATGATGACTGTGATGGACTCACAACACGTGTGGCTTGCATGAGGTGACACACTGGAGGACAGAGTGTGATTGAGCTAAGGTGACACCTGGTGGCTGTGGTGTCCTCATCACATGGGTGGCATGCAAGAGATGACACCCCACCAGGTGTGGTGTCATGGGGATGAGGTGACAGCTAGTGGCTGTGACTGCATTGTCATGTGGGTGGCACATGTGAGGTAGCACCCCATCAGGTAGGGAGAGTTGGGGCCGAGGTGACACATGGTGGCTGTGACGGCCTCACCACATGGGTGACCTGCATGAGGTGGCATTCCACCATGAGGTGTGTGTCTGGGCCATTTTGACACCCAGTGGCTGTGAAGTCCTCACCACGTGGGTGGCTCATGCAAGGTTTCACCCTGCCAGGTGGTGTGTTATGGGGCTGAGGTGACACGCCACGGTCATGATGACCTTGCCATGCTGGTGACATTTGTGAGGTTTTACCTGCCCTGGTGGGGTTTGACAGGACTGATGTGACACCTGGCGGCCATGATGGGTTTGCCTCACAGGTGACCCGTGTGAGGTGGCACCCTGATGGGTGGAGTACAATGGGGCTGAGGTGACACCTGGTGGCTGTGACGGCCTTGCAATGTGGGTGGCCTGTACGAGGTAGCACCCCACCAGGTAGGGAGTGATGGGGCCGAGGTTCCACCAGGCCACAGTAATGTCCTCAACATGCGGGTGACCAATGAGATGTAGCATCCCACCAGGTGGGGTGTGCCCAGGCCTAGGTGACACCTGGCAGTGTGTGGGCCTCACCAAATGGGTGACCCTGGCTGGCTGGAACCCCACTGGGCAGGTGTTTCTGGGCCAAGGTCAAACACAGTTTCTGTGATGGCCTCACCACATGGGTGGCACCCCACCAGGTTGGGTGTGCCCAGGCTAAGGTGACACTCAGGGGCCATGACAGCCTTACCACGTGGGTGACCAGTGTGATGTGGCAACCTGTTGGGCAGCACATGACTGTGCCAAAGTGACACCTGGTGGCTGTGATGGCCTCACCATGCAGGTGACCTGTACAAGGCCTCACCACATGGGGCATGCATGAGGTTGCTCTCCACTGGGCAGAGTGTCCCAAGGCCGAGGTGACACCTGGTGGCCATGATGGCCTCACCATGCGGATGGCACATGTGGAGTGGCATCCCTCTCAATGGGAGTTGCCCAGGCCGAGGTCAAACCCCACTTCCATTATGGCCTCAAAACGTGGGTGACCCACATGAGGTTGCACCCAGCTGGGCGGGTTGTGCCAGTTCTGAGGTGAAACCCAGTGGGCATCTAGGCCTAGCCACACGGGAGACCCACACATGGTGGCACACAGCCAGGCAGTGTGTAACTGGGCCGAGGGGACCCCCAGTGTCCATTACGGCCTTGCCTCATGGGTGATATGTGTGAAGTGGCACTCTGTTGGGTGGGGTGTGACCAGGCCTAAGTGACACCCTGGCCATGAGGGTCTTGCCATGTGCATCACCTGCATGAGGTGGCTCCCCACTGGGCAGGTTGTGAAGTGGCCGAGGTGAAACTCGGCATCCTGACCACATCGCCACGCAGGTGGCATGTGCGATGTGTCACCGTGATGGGTGGGGTGTGCCCAGGTCTAGGTGACACCCAGCTGCCATGCAGGCCTCATCAGGCAGATGCACCACAGTATGTGGCACTCCTCCAGTTGGTGTGTGCCCAGGCGAAGGTGAATCCCATCCTTCATGAGGGCATCAACATGTGGGTGACCCATGCGAGGGGGCAGCCCCCAGGTGATGTGTGACTGGGCTGAGGCAACACCCAATGGCATGACAGCCTCACCACATAGGTGACCCTGGTGTGGTGGCATCCCACCAGGCGGCGTGTGCCCAGGCCAATGTCAAACACAGCTTCTGTGATGGCCTTGCCACTCGGGTGACAGGGGCAAGGTGGCTCCCCATCAGGTGGCGTGTGCCTGGGCTGAGGTGACAGCCAGCCGCTATGATGTACTTGCCACGTGGGTTACCTTTGTGAGGTGGCACCCCACTGGGTGGATATGCCCAGGTTGATGTGACACCTGGCAGCCCTGATGGCCACAGCACGTGGGTGACTGATGTGACGTGGCACTCTGCTAGGTGGGGTGTGATGGATCTGATGTGACATCTGGCAGCCATAATGGCCTTGCAACATGGGTGGCACATGCAAAGTGGCACACCGCAGGTGGGATGTGAGGGGGTCTAGGTACCCCCGGTGGATTTGACGGTGCAGCTATGTGTGTGACAAGTGCAAGGGTGCTCCCATCAGGGTGGGGTGTTACTGGAACGAGGTTACACCTTGTGACCATAATGGCCTCAGCACTTGGGTGGTATGCATGATGTGGCACCCTGCCAGCAGGGTGTGATGGGGCCAATGGACACCCCGTGGTTGTGACAGGCTCTCAACACGGATGACCCATGTGAGGTGGCTTTTTGCCAGGCAGGGTGTGACTGAGCTGAGGTGACATCTGGCAGCCATTACAGCCTCACCACATGGCTGACCCATGCATGGTGGCATCCTGTTGGGCTAGATGTGCCTGGGCCTAGGTGACAGCCGGTTGCCATGAGGGCCATGCCACAAGTGTGACCCTTGTGAGATGGCACTCTGGTGGGTGGGGTGTGCATGGGCCTAGGTGCCACCTGGTGGCTGAGAGGGCCTCACAACCCAGGTGACCCTCACGAGATGGCACCCTGCCTGATGGGGTGTGCCCAATTCAAGGTGATACCTGATGGTCATGACAGCATCACCACATGCATGGCATGCCCAAGGTGGTACACTGTTGGGCTGTGTTTGATAATCCTAGGTGACACCCTGTGGCCGTCATGGCCTTGCCATGTGGGTGGCATGCACGAAGTGGCTCTTGGCCAGACATGGTGTCCCTGGGCTGAGGTGAGACCTGGCAACACTGACAGCCTCACCACATGGCTTACATATGTAAGGTGGCACCCCACAGGGTGGATGTACCTGGGCTGAGGTGAGGCCTGATATCCCTGATGGCCTCACCACGTGGGTGAATCACATGAGTTGACACCCCCCAGGCAGGGTGTGGCGGGGCTGAAGTGACACCCAGCAGCCGTAATGGCCTTGCAATGTGGGTGGAACCTGCAAAGTGCCACTGCTCTGGGCAGGGTGTAAGGGTGCCAAGGTGACACATGGTGCTGTGATGGCCCAGCTACATGAGTGGCAAGTGCAAGGTTGCACCCAACCAGGTGGGGTGTTACAGGGCCGAGGTGGCACCTGGTGGCTGTGATGGCCTCACCACTTGGGTGGCACACACATGGTAGCACCCTGCCAGGCAAGGTGCGATGGGGCCAATGGACACCCTGTGGCTGTGACAGCCTCACAACCCTGGTGACCTATACTAGGTGGCTTCCTGCTGCGCAGGTTGTGACTGAGCTGAGGTGACACCCGGCAGCAGTGATGGCCTTGCCACATGGGTGACCTGCAAGAGGTGGCACCATGCTGTGTGGGTTGTGACCAGGCCAAGGGGACACCTGGCGGCCATGACAGCCACACCACAATCGTAGCAAGTGTGAGATGGCACCCTGCAGGCTGCAGTGTGAGCAGGCCAAAGTGATCCACAGCAGCTGTGAGAGCCACATCACATGGGTGACCCTTGCAAATTGGCACCCTGTTAGGTGGTGTGTGACTGGTCCAAGGTGATGCCCAGTGGCCATGAGGACCTCACCACATGGGTGACCCACATGAGCTGGCACCCTGCCTGGCAGGGTGTAACCAGGCCAAGGTGACATCTGGTGGCATAGAGGTGCTCACAACGTGAGTAACCATGCGAGGTGGCATCTCACATGGTGGGGTATGCCCGGATTGAGGTGACACACTTTGACCGAGACAGACTTGAAGCACAGGTGGCATGCACCAGGTGACACCCCACTGTGCAGTGTGTGATCGGGCTGAGGTGACACCTGGTGGCTGTGATGGTCTCGTCCTGAGGGAAGCACATGCTAGTTGACACCCTGGCAGGTGGGTATTGACCAGGAAGAGGTGACACCCAGTTGCCGTGATGGCCTCACTACATGGGGGACACACAAGAGATGACATGGTGCCAGGTGTGGTGTCACAGGGACAAGGTGGCATCTAGTGGTGTGATTGCCTAGCTATGCGGGTGGCACATCAAGGTGGCACCTGGCAGGGTGGGGAATGACGGGGCTGAAGTGACACCCAGTGGCCATGATGGCCTAGCCATGTGAGTAGCATGCACTATGTAGCACCCCATCGGGCAGTGTCTGAGTGGGCTTAGGTGACACCTCGCGGCCTTGATAGCCTCACCATGCTGGTGACATGGGTGAGGTAGCACCTTGCCTGGTGGGGTGTGACGTGGCTGAGATGACACATGGTGGTCATGATCCCTTGCCTCTTAGGTGGCTCTAGCATGGTGGCACCCTGCTGTGAATGCTATGAAGGGGTCAAGGTGACATCCCATGGCTAGGACAGCCTCACCACATGGGTGACCCAAGTGAGGTGGCTCCCCACAAGACATGGTGTGACTGAGCTAAGCTGTCACCCAGTGGCAGTGATGGCTTCTCCATGCAGGTGACCCATACGAGGTTGTACCCCTCTGGGTGGTGTGTGAAGCAACCAGGGTGACACCTGGTGGCTGTGAGGGCCTCATCACGTGGGTGATCTGTGCATGGTGGCTCCCCACCAGGCATTGTGTGCTCAGGCAGAGGAGACATCTGGCAGCCATGACAGCCTCACCATACAGTTGACCTTTGCCAGGTGGCAACCTGCGGGGTGGGGTGTGACCATGCAGACGTGACACCCAGTGGTGTGACCACCTTGCCATGCAGGTGCCATGTTGAGGTGACATTCTCCTGGGCAGGGAGTGACGGGGCTGAACATTGGTGGCCATGAGTGCTGCACCATGTGGGTGGCACATGCTAGGTGACATCCCAATGGGCAAGGTGTACCCAGGTCGAGATGACACTCAGTGGCTGTGAAGGCCTCACAACACAGGTGACCCATGCGATTTGGAATCCTGCATGGTGTGTTGTGACTGGGTTGACATGACACAGCGACCAGATTGGACTTGCAATGTGGGTGGCATGCATGAGGTTAGCCCTGCCAGGTAGGGTGTGATCGGGCTGAGGTGACACCCAGCAGCCATGATGGGCTTGCCACATGGATGGCACACAAGAGATGACACACCACTGGGCATGGTGTCATGGGGATGAGGTAAAACACTATGGCTGTTACTGCCTCACCATGTGGGTACACATGTGAGGTCACACCCCACCAGGCCTAGAGTGATGGGGCCAAAGGGAAACATGGTGGCTGAGATGACTTGCCACGTGGGTGGCTAGCACGAGGTGGCACCCAGCTGTGCGTGGTGTGAACGGGCCAAGATGACACCCGGCAGCCGTGACAGCCTTGCCACGCTGGTTACCCCTGTGTGGTGGCATCCTACTGGGTGGTGTATGACTGGGCCAAGGTGACAACCAGCAGCCATGAAGGCCTCACTACATGGGTGACATTCGTGAGTTGAAACCCCACTGGGTGGTGTGTGCCCAGGCCTAGGAGAAACATGGCGGCCGTGAGGGCCTCAACACACTGGTGACCCGCATGAGGTGGTATCCTGCTGGGTGGGGTGTGCCCATGCCGAGGTGACATCTGGTTGCTGTGATTGCCCTGCAACGTGGGTTACCAGTGCTGGGTGGGGTGCACCCAGGTTGAGGTGACACATGGTTGGTGTGACAGATGAGCAATATGGGTGGCATGTGAAAGGTGACTCTCCACTGGGGAGGGTGTGACCAGGCTGAGGTGACACCTTGTGGCTGTGATGGCCTTGCCATGTGGGTGGCATGTATGAGGTAGCACCCCACCAGGTAGGGAGTGATGGGGCCGAGGTTCCACCAGGCCACTGTAATGTCCTCAACATGCGGGTGACCAATGAGATGTAGCATCCCACCAGGTGGGGTGTGCCCAGGCCTAGGTGACACCTGGCAGCCATGAAGGCCTCACATTTCAGGTGACTCATGCGAAGTGGCATTGCACACGGCAAGGTGCACCTGGGTTGAGGTGACACATGATGACTGTGATGGACTCACAACACGTGTGGCTTGCATGAGGTGACACACTGGAGGACAGAGTGTGATTGAGCTAAGGTGACACCTGGTGGCTGTGGTGTCCTCATCACATGGGTGGCATGCAAGAGATGACACCCCACCAGGTGTGGTGTCATGGGGATGAGGTGACAGCTAGTGGCTGTGACTGCATTGTCATGTGGGTGGCACATGTGAGGTAGCACCCCATCAGGTAGGGAGAGTTGGGGCCGAGGTGACACATGGTGGCTGTGACGGCCTCACCACATGGGTGACCTGCATGAGGTGGCATTCCACCATGAGGTGTGTGTCTGGGCCATTTTGACACCCAGTGGCTGTGAAGTCCTCACCACGTGGGTGGCTCATGCAAGGTTTCACCCTGCCAGGTGGTGTGTTATGGGGCTGAGGTGACACGCCACGGTCATGATGACCTTGCCATGCTGGTGACATTTGTGAGGTTTTACCTGACCTGGTGGGGTTTGACAGGACTGATGTGACACCTGGCGGCCATGATGGGTTTGCCTCACAGGTGACCCGTGTGAGGTGGCACCCTGATGGGTGGAGTACAATGGGGCTGAGGTGACACCTGGTGGCTGTGACGGCCTTGCAATGTGGGTGGCCTGTACGAGGTAGCACCCCACCAGGTAGGGAGTGATGGGGCCGAGGTTCCACCAGGCCACAGTAATGTCCTCAACATGCGGGTGACCAATGAGATGTAGCATCCCACCAGGTGGGGTGTGCCCAGGCCTAGGTGAAACCTGGCAGTGTGTGGGCCTCACCAAATGGGTGACCCTGGCTGGCTGGAACCCCACTGGGCAGGTGTTTCTGGGCCAAGGTCAAACACAGTTTCTGTGATGGCCTCACCACATGGGTGGCACCCCACCAGGTTGGGTGTGCCCAGGCTAAGGTGACACTCAGGGGCCATGACAGCCTTACCACGTGGGTGACCAGTGTGACGTGGCAACCTGTTGGGCAGCACATGACTGTGCCAAAGTGACACCTGGTGGCTGTGATGGCCTCACCATGCAGGTGACCTGTACAAGGCCTCACCACATGGGGCATGCATGAGGTTGCTCTCCACTGGGCAGAGTGTCCCAAGGCCGAGGTGACACCTGGTGGCCATGATGGCCTCACCATGCGGATGGCACATGTGGAGTGGCATCCCTCTCAATGGGAGTTGCCCAGGCCGAGGTCAAACCCCACTTCCATTATGGCCTCAAAACGTGGGTGACCCACATGAGGTTGCACCCAGCTGGGCGGGTTGTGCCAGTTCTGAGGTGAAACCCAGTGGGCATCTAGGCCTAGCCACACGGGAGACCCACACATGGTGGCACACAGCCAGGCAGTGTGTAACTGGGCCGAGGGGACCCCCAGTGTCCATTACGGCCTTGCCTCATGGGTGATATGTGTGAAGTGGCACTCTGTTGGGTGGGGTGTGACCAGGCCTAAGTGACACCCTGGCCATGAGGGTCTTGCCATGTGCATCACCTGCATGAGGTGGCTCCCCACTGGGCAGGTTGTGAAGTGGCCGAGGTGAAACTCGGCATCCTGACCACATCGCCATGCAGGTGGCATGTGCGATGTGTCACCGTGATGGGTGGGGTGTGCCCAGGTCTAGGTGACACCCAGCTGCCATGCAGGCCTCATCAGGCAGATGCACCACAGTATGTGGCACTCCTCCAGTTGGTGTGTGCCCAGGCGAAGGTGAATCCCATCCTTCATGAGGGCATCAACATGTGGGTGACCCATGCGAGGTGGCAGCCCCCAGGTGATGTGTGACTGGGCTGAGGCAACACCCAATGGCATGACAGCCTCACCACATAGGTGACCCTGGTGTGGTGGCATCCCACCAGGCGGCGTGTGCCCAGGCCAATGTCAAACACAGCTTCTGTGATGGCCTTGCCACTCGGGTGACAGGGGCAAGGTGGCTCCCCATCAGGTGGCGTGTGCCTGGGCTGAGGTGACAGCCAGCCGCTATGATGTACTTGCCACGTGGGTTACCTTTGTGAGGTGGCACCCCACTGGGTGGATATGCCCAGGTTGATGTGACACCTGGCAGCCCTGATGGCCACAGCACGTGGGTGACTGATGTGACGTGGCACTCTGCTAGGTGGGGTGTGATGGATCTGATGTGACATCTGGCAGCCATAATGGCCTTGCAACATGGGTGGCACATGCAAAGTGGCACACCGCAGGTGGGATGTGAGGGGGTCTAGGTACCCCCGGTGGATTTGACGGTGCAGCTATGTGTGTGACAAGTGCAAGGGTGCTCCCATCAGGGTGGGGTGTTACTGGAACGAGGTTACACCTTGTGACCATAATGGCCTCAGCACTTGGGTGGTATGCATGATGTGGCACCCTGCCAGCAGGGTGTGATGGGGCCAATGGACACCCCGTGGTTGTGACAGGCTCTCAACACAGATGACCCATGTGAGGTGGCTTTTTGCCAGGCAGGGTGTGACTGAGCTGAGGTGACATCTGGCAGCCATTACAGCCTCACCACATGGCTGACCCATGCATGGTGGCATCCTGTTGGGCTGGATGTGCCTGGGCCTAGGTGACAGCCGGTTGCCATGAGGGCCATGCCACAAGTGTGACCCTTGTGAGATGGCACTCTGGTGGGTGGGGTGTGCATGGGCCTAGGTGCCACCTGGTGGCTGAGAGGGCCTCACAACCCAGGTGACCCTCACGAGATGGCACCCTGCCTGATGGGGTGTGCCCAATTCAAGGTGATACCTGATGGTCATGACAGCATCACCACATGCATGGCATGCCCAAGGTGGTACACTGTTGGGCTGTGTTTGATAATCCTAGGTGACACCCTGTGGCCGTCATGGCCTTGCCATGTGGGTGGCATGCACGAAGTGGCTCCTGGCCGGACATGGTGTCCCTGGGCTGAGGTGAGACCTGGCAACACTGACGGCCTCACCACATGGCTTACACATGTAAGGTGGCACCCCACAGGGTGGATGTGCCTGGGCTGAGGTGAGGCCTGATATCCCTGATGGCCTCACCACGTGGGTGAATCACATGAGTTGACACCCCACCAGGCAGGGTGTGGTGGGGCTGAAGTGACACCCAGCAGCCGTAATGACCTTGCACTGTGGGTGGAACCTGCAAAGTGCCACCGCTCTGGGCAGGGTGTAAGGGTGCCAAGGTGACACATGGTGCTGTGATGGCCCAGCTACATGGGTGGCAAGTGCAAGGTTGCACCCAACCAGGTGGGGTGTTACAGGGCCGAGGTGGCACCTGGTGGCTGTGATGGCCTCACCACTTGGGTGGCACACACATGGTAGCACCCTGCCAGGCAAGGTGCGATGGGGCCAATGGACACCCTGTGGCTGTGACAGCCTCACAACCCTGGTGACCTATACTAGGTGGCTTCCTGCTGCGCAGGTTGTGACTGAGCTGAGGTGACACCCGGCAGCAGTGATGGCCTTGCCACATGGGTGACCTGCAAGAGGTGGCACCATGCTGTGTGGGTTGTGACCAGGCCAAGGGGACACCTGGCGGCCATGACAGCCACACCACAATCGTAGCAAGTGTGAGATTGCACCCTGCAGGCTGCAGTGTGAGCAGGCCAAAGAGATCCGCAGCAGCTGTGAGAGCCACATCACATGGGTGACCCTTGCAAATTGGCACCCTGTTAGGTGGTGTGTGACTGGTCCAAGGTGATGCCCAGTGGCCATGAGGACCTCACCACATGGGTGACCCACATGAGCTGGCACCCTGCCTGGCAGGGTGTAACCAGGCCAAGGTGACATCTGGTGGCATAGAGGTGCTCACAACGTGAGTAACCATGCGAGGTGGCATCTCACATGGTGGGGTATGCCCGGATTGAGGTGACACACTTTGACCGAGACAGACTTGAAGCACAGGTGGCATGCACCAGGTGACACCCCACTGTGCAGTGTGTGATCGGGCTGAGGTGACACCTGGTGGCTGTGATGGTCTCGTCCTGAGGGAAGCACATGCTAGTTGACACCCTGGCAGGTGGGTATTGACCAGGAAGAGTTGACACCCAGTTGCCGTGATGGCCTCACTACATGGGGGACACACAAGAGATGACATGGTGCCAGGTGTGGTGTCACAGGGACAAGGTGGCATCTAGTGGTGTGATTGCCTAGCTATGCGGGTGGCACATCAAGGTGGCACCTGGCAGGGTGGGGAATGACGGGGCTGAAGTGACACCCAGTGGCCATGATGGCCTAGCCATGTTAGTAGCATGCACTATGTAGCACCCCATCGGGCAGTGTCTGAGTGGGCTTAGGTGACACCTCGCGGCCTTGATAGCCTCACCATGCTGGTGACATGGGTGAGGTAGCACCTTGCCTGGTGGGGTGTGACGTGGCTGAGATGACACATGGTGGTCATGATCCCTTGCCTCTTAGGTGGCTCTAGCATGGTGGCACCCTGCTGTGAATGCTATGAAGGGGTCAAGGTGACATCCCATGGCTAGGACAGCCTCACCACATGGGTGACCCAAGTGAGGTGGCTCCCCACAAGACATGGTGTGACTGAGCTAAGCTGTCACCCAGTGGCAGTGATGGCTTCTCCATGCAGGTGACCCATACGAGGTTGTACCCCTCTGGGTGGTGTGTGAAGCAACCAGGGTGACACCTGGTGGCTGTGAGGGCCTCATCACGTGGGTGATCTGTGCATGGTGGCTCCCCACCAGGCATTGTGTGCTCAGGCAGAGGAGACATCTGGCAGCCATGACAGCCTCACCATACAGTTGACCTTTGCCAGGTGGCAACCTGCGGGGTGGGGTGTGACCATGCAGACGTGACACCCAGTGGTGTGACCACCTTGCCATGCAGGTGCCATGTTGAGGTGACATTCTCCTGGGCAGGGAGTGACGGGGCTGAACATTGGTGGCCGTGAGTGCTGCACCATGTGGGTGGCACATGCTAGGTGACATCCCAATGGGCAAGGTGTACCCAGGTCGAGATGACACTCAGTGGCTGTGAAGGCCTCACAACACAGGTGACCCATGCGATTTGGAATCCTGCATGGTGTGTTGTGACTGGGTTGACATGACACAGCGACCAGATTGGACTTGCAATGTGGGTGGCATGCATGAGGTTAGCCCTGCCAGGTAGGGTGTGATCGGGCTGAGGTGACACCCAGCAGCCATGATGGGCTTGCCACATGGATGGCACACAAGAGATGACACACCACTGGGCATGGTGTCATGGGGATGAGGTAAAACACTATGGCTGTTACTGCCTCACCATGTGGGTACACATGTGAGGTCACACCCCACCAGGCCTAGAGTGATGGGGCCAAAGGGAAACATGGTGGCTGAGATGACTTGCCACGTGGGTGGCTAGCACGAGGTGGCACCCAGCTGTGCGTGGTGTGAACGGGCCAAGATGACACCCGGCAGCCATGACAGCCTTGCCACGCTGGTTACCCCTGTGTGGTGGCATCCTACTGGGTGGTGTATGACTGGGCCAAGGTGACAACCAGCAGCCATGAAGGCCTCACTACATGGGTGACATTCGTGAGTTGAAACCCCACTGGGTGGTGTGTGCCCAGGCCTAGGAGAAATATGGCGGCCGTGAGGGCCTCAACACACTGGTGACCCGCATGAGGTGGTATCCTGCTGGGTGGGGTGTGCCCATGCCGAGGTGACATCTGGTTGCTGTGATTGCCCTGCAACGTGGGTTACCAGTGCTGGGTGGGGTGCACCCAGGTTGAGGTGACACATGGTTGGTGTGACAGATGAGCAATATGGGTGGCATGTGAAAGGTGACTCTCCACTGGGGAGGGTGTGACCAGGCTGAGGTGACACCTTGTGGCTGTGATGGCCTTGCCATGTGGGTGGCATGTATGAGGTAGCACCCCACCAGGTAGGGAGTGATGGGGCCGAGGTTCCACCAGGCCACTGTAATGTCCTCAACATGCGGGTGACCAATGAGATGTAGCATCCCACCAGGTGGGGTGTGCCCAGGCCTAGGTGACACCTGGCAGCCATGAAGGCCTCACATTTCAGGTGACTCATGCGAAGTGGCATTGCACACGGCGAGGTGCACCTGGGTTGAGGTGACACATGATGACTGTGATGGACTCACAACACGTGTGGCTTGCATGAGGTGACACACTGGAGGACAGAGTGTGATTGAGCTAAGGTGACACCTGGTGGCTGTGGTGTCCTCATCACATGGGTGGCATGCAAGAGATGACACCCCCCCAGGTGTGGTGTCATGGGGATGAGGTGACAGCTAGTGGCTGTGACTGCATTGTCATGTGGGTGGCACATGTGAGGTAGCACCCCATCCGGTAGGGAGAGTTGGGGCCGAGGTGACACATGGTGGCTGTGACGGCCTCACCACATGGGTGACCTGCATGAGGTGGCATTCCACCATGAGGTGTGTGTCTGGGCCATTTTGACACCCAGTGGCTGTGAAGTCCTCACCACGTGGGTGGCTCATGCAAGGTTTCACCCTGCCAGGTGGTGTGTTATGGGGCTGAGGTGACACGCCACGGTCATGATGACCTTGCCATGCTGGTGACATTTGTGAGGTTTTACCTGACCTGGTGGGGTTTGACAGGACTGATGTGACACCTGGCGGCCATGATGGGTTTGCCTCACAGGTGACCCATGTGAGGTGGCACCCTGATGGGTGGAGTACAATGGGGCTAAGGTGACACCTGGTGGCTGTGACGGCCTTGCAATGTGGGTGGCCTGTACGAGGTAGCACCCCACCAGGTAGGGAGTGATGGGGCCGAGGTTCCACCAGGCCACAGTAATGTCCTGAACATGCGGGTGACCAATGAGATGTAGCATCCCACCAGGTGGGGTGTGCCCAGGCCTAGGTGACACCTGGCAGTGTGTGGGCCTCACCAAATGGGTGACCCTGGCTGGCTGGAACCCCACTGGGCAGGTGTTTCTGGGCCAAGGTCAAACACAGTTTCTGTGATGGCCTCACCACATGGGTGGCACCCCACCAGGTTGGGTGTGCCCAGGCTCAGGTGACACTCAGGGGCCATGACAGCCTTACCACGTGGGTGACCAGTGTGATGTGGCAACCTGTTGGGCAGCACATGACTGTGCCAAAGTCACACCTGGTGGCTGTGATGGCCTCACCATGCAGGTGACCTGTACAAGGCCTCACCACATGGGTGGCATGCATGAGGTTGCTCTCCACTGGGCAGAGTGTCCCAAGGCCGAGGTGACACCTGGTGGCCATGATGGGCTCACCATGCGGATGGCACATGTGGAGTGGCATCCCTCTCGATGGGAGTTGCCCAGGCCGAGGTCAAACCCCACTTCCATTATGGCCTCAAAACGTGGGTGACCCACATGAGGTTGCACCCAGCTGGGCGGGTTGTGCCAGTTCTGAGGTGAAACCCAGTGGGCATCTAGGCCTAGCCACACGGGAGACCCACACATGGTGGCACACAGCCAGGCAGTGTGTAACTGGGCCGAGGGGACCCCCAGTGTCCATTACGGCCTTGCCTCATGGGTGATATGTGTGAAGTGGCACTCTGTTGGGTGGGGTGTGACCAGGCCTAAGTGACACCCTGGCCATGAGGGTCTTGCCATGTGCATCACCTGCATGAGGTGGCTCCCCACTGGGCAGGTTGTGAAGTGGCCGAGGTGAAACTCGGCATCCTGACCACATCGCCATGCAGGTGGCATGTGCGATGTGTCACCGTGATGGGTGGGGTGTGCCCAGGTCTAGGTGACACCCAGCTGCCATGCAGGCCTCATCAGGCAGATGCACCACAGTATGTGGCACTCCTCCAGTTGGTGTGTGCCCAGGCGAAGGTGAATCCCATCCTTCATGAGGGCATCAACATGTGGGTGACCCATGCGAGGGGGCAGCCCCCAGGTGATGTGTGACTGGGCTGAGGCAACACCCAATGGCATGACAGCCTCACCACATAGGTGACCCTGGTGTGGTGGCATCCCACCAGGCGGCGTGTGCCCAGGCCAATGTCAAACACAGCTTCTGTGATGGCCTTGCCACTCGGGTGACAGGGGCAAGGTGGCTCCCCATCAGGTGGCGTGTGCCTGGGCTGAGGTGACAGCCAGCCGCTATGATGTACTTGCCACGTGGGTTACCTATGTGAGGTGGCACCCCACTGGGTGGATATGCCCAGGTTGATGTGACACCTGGCAGCCCTGATGGCCACAGCACGTGGGTGACTGATGTGACGTGGCACTCTGCTAGGTGGGGTGTGATGGATCTGATGTGACATCTGGCAGCCATAATGGCCTTGCAACATGGGTGGCACATGCAAAGTGGCACACCGCAGGTGGGATGTGAGGGGGTCTAGGTACCCCCGGTGGATTTGACGGTGCAGCTATGTGTGTGACAAGTGCAAGGGTGCTCCCATCAGGGTGGGGTGTTACTGGACCGAGGTTACACCTTGTGACCATAATGGCCTCAGCACTTGGGTGGTATGCATGATGTGGCACCCTGCCAGCAGGGTGTGATGGGGCCAATGGACACCCCGTGGTTGTGACAGGCTCTCAACACGGATGACCCATGTGAGGTGGCTTTTTGCCAGGCAGGGTGTGACTGAGCTGAGGTGACATCTGGCAGCCATTACAGCCTCACCACATGGGTGACCCATGCATGGTGGCATCCTGTTGGGCTGGATGTGCCTGGGCCTAGGTGACAGCCGGTTGCCATGAGGGCCATGCCACAAGTGTGACCCTTGTGAGATGGCACTCTGGTGGGTGGGGTGTGCATGGGCCTAGGTGCCACCTGGTGGCTGAGAGGGCCTCACAACCCAGGTGACCCTCACGAGATGGCACCCTGCCTGATGGGGTGTGCCCAATTCAAGGTGATACCTGATGGTCATGACAGCATCACCACATGCATGGCATGCCCAAGGTGGTACACTGTTGGGCTGTGTTTGATAATCCTAGGTGACACCCTGTGGCCGTCATGGCCTTGCCATGTGGGTGGCATGCACGAAGTGGCTCCTGGCCGGACATGGTGTCCCTGGGCTGAGGTGAGACCTGGCAACACTGACGGCCTCACCACATGGCTTACACATGTAAGGTGGCACCCCACAGGGTGGATGTGCCTGGGCTGAGGTGAGGCCTGATATCCCTGATGGCCTCACCACGTGGGTGAATCACATGAGTTGACACCCCACCAGGCAGGGTGTGGTGGGGCTGAAGTGACACCCAGCAGCTGTAATGGCCTTGCAATGTGGGTGGAACCTGCAAAGTGCCACCGCTCTGGGCAGGGTGTAAGGGTGCCAAGGTGACACATGGTGCTGTGATGGCCCAGCTACATGGGTGGCAAGTGCAAGGTTGCACCCAACCAGGTGGGGTGTTACAGGGCCGAGGTGGCACCTGGTGGCTGTGATGGCCTCACCACTTGGGTGGCACACACATGGTAGCACCCTGCCAGGCAAGGTGCGATGGGGCCAATGGACACCCTGTGGCTGTGACAGCCTCACAACCCTGGTGACCTATACTAGGTGGCTTCCTGCTGCACAGGTTGTGACCGAGCTGAGGTGACACCCGGCAGCAGTGATGGCCTTGCCACATAGGTGACCTGCAAGAGGTGGCACCATGCTGTGTGGGTTGTGACCAGGCCAAGGGGACACCTGGTGGCCATGACAGCCACACCACAATCGTAGCAAGTGTGAGATTGCACCCTGCAGGCTGCAGTGTGAGCAGGCCAAAGTGATCCACAGCAGCTGTGAGAGCCACATCACATGGGTGACCCTTGCAAATTGGCACCCTGTTAGGTGGTGTGTGACTGGTCCAAGGTGATGCCCAGTGGCCATGAGGACCTCACCACATGGGTGACCCACATGAGCTGGCACCCTGCCTGGCAGGGTGTAACCAGGCCAAGGTGACATCTGGTGGCATAGAGGTGCTCACAACATGAGTAACCATATGAGGTGGCATCTCACATGGTGGGGTATACCCAGATTGAGGTGACACACTTTGACCGAGACAGACTTGCAGCACAGGTGGCA